>NW_005354472.1:35117-35515 GCF_000412655.1 Myotis brandtii | reverse complement strand
AGCAGGCCTAAGCCAGCAGGGCGTTATCTCCCGAGGGGTCCCAGACTGCGAGAGGGCACAGGCTGGGCTGGGGGACCCTCCCCCCCGAGTGCACAAATTTTTGTGACCGGGCCTCTAGTCCTATATAATAAAAGGGTAATATGCAAATTGACCGAACAGCAGAAAGACCAGTTGCTATGACGTGCACTTACCACCAGGGTGCAGACACTCAATATAGGAGCTGCCCTTTAGTCAGGGCGCTCCCATAGGGGAAGCACCTCTCAGTCAGAAGCCAGGCTCACAGCTGGCAAGCACAGTGGCAGTGACTGAAGCCACTTTCTCCTCTCTGGCAGCATTAAGGATGACCGGAAATCCCCTGAAGGCTACCCAACTGCGAGAGGACGCAGACTAGGCTGAGG
>NW_005354472.1:21663-35051 GCF_000412655.1 Myotis brandtii | reverse complement strand
GCATTTCATGCACTGGGCCTCTAGTATTAGTAGATTTGCAATTTTCAAAGTTGAAACTGGGTGGTTGCTATTCCACTTTCCTTTAGTCTTAACAGTGAGAGTAATGACTGGGAAGTGGACTCACTGGGTCCATTGACCTGGATGCCTCCTGAAAGAGTTTTGACTTTGGAATTACTAAAGATGTAGGAACAGAAGTCAGCAGCTTGTTGCACGAATTTGGGGTCCAGCTCATAATCATGCATTGTCTTCAGTAGGCCTATCTTCTGCCAATGAGTGGGCTGATCAAAGATAAAACATTTCTTCATTGGGAAGAACTTTTGGATACAAAGTCGGGGCTGGTTAAAATTTTTATCTTTGTGACTGGTACCTGGAGAAAGATAAAAAAGGGCATTGCTTAATATATGGGCTTGGAAACTTTTTCTGCAAATGGTCAAATGGTAAATACATTAGGCTTTGCAGGTCAGGTGGTTTCTTTTCCAAGTATTCAATTCTGCTATTACAGCATGAAAGCAGCCATGGACAATCTACATAGTATTCATCCAGTGAAACTTATTTGTAAGACAGCTGGTAGGCTGCATTGGCCATCATTTGCCTGTGGGCCATAGTTTTCCAACCCCTGGCCTAGCCCATTGTCATGCTTTAATCTATTTTATTTAAATAAATGCCCATTCTACTCTATTTTCTTTGGCTAATTACAGCATCACAAGCCCTAAGCAGGGAGATAAAAATCAATCTTATCACAGTACAGAGAAAGGTGAAAGAAAAAGAAACTTGTTCTTAGAATAGGGGAGAAAATAATTCAAAATAAAATCTATGATCTTAGATTTTAAACAAGCATTAATTTTAGAAGTAGGCAGCTGAGAAGAAGTAGAAAACTATCCATGTAAAAACACTAAATAGAAAAATAAAAGATGATGGTTTCTAATGGCTTATGATTCCCAATAATCAGTTCTCAGTCCCCTTTACCTGGCTTGAGTTTGAGTGAATTCTGCAGGTACTCGTCTGCTGAGATGGGTTGCCCATCTACTTCCAATTCTAGGGAAAAATCCCTCAGTGTCCACACAAAATCTGGAAAGAAGCTCACAAAGTCAGCTGAATCCTCAACCTCATTTGCATCAGGTGAAGATTTTGCCCTTATTTTATCTGTCAGCTCTGTCACATATTTTTTCCCACATATTCCAAACCTTTGTTTTGGCATTGCTTTTAACTCAAGTGTTAATTCTTCCTGCCCTTGAATTATTTTTCATACTTTCTCTTTTTGTGCTTGATTCACATTCAGGGAGCTGGTTTTTAAATACTAGTCTCGCCTCTGATTTTGATGCTGTTCTGGACCACAAAAAGGATACTGCAGTTGGTCCATGGCCTGCTGGTTTATGGTCCCCATGCTATTGTACACAAAGGTGCTGCTCAGCAGTATTGCCAGGGCAAAGATCCAGGAGTCATTTTGGTTGTCACCCTGGAAATCAGAACACATTTGGGCCAGGATTATGATTTATTCTCATGGCACTTTCCAGATCAGCAGTAGTAAATGGATGCTCATTTAGTGGAGTGGCTTTTTTTAGATTAATATCTTATAAGAGGAAAACAAATCCAAATGAAAATGGTTGTTAGTAGGACTTGGACTTTGAATAGTCTTGTGATTAGTGTTTTTGGTTACACTGATTCTCACTAGGTCCTCTTATGACCATTCCCAGATAATTGCAAAACAAACAGTCCAGATTGGTGGGCACTCCAAAGCCTTAAATGTAATTTAATTTTCTCTATATTTTTACAGCAAAATGACTTATGTAAGAGTAATAATACTTATACCTATTTTATCTAGTATTTATTATTCACCTAACACTTTCCATTCTTATTCAATAGTTAAAACAATACTATGAGGCAAAAATAGACTGTTGGCATTGGTTTTACAGATCAGAAAGCTGAGGTTAAAAGAAGTGAAATAATTTGCAAAGGCCACTGTATTAATGACAATTTAAATTTAAACTACAGTTTAGGACTTCTGAATATTAATCCTTAACTAAAGTTCTCTCCAAGATAGGACTCATGATTGATTTTGTTTGTAGTACCTTTATACATCTGCAGTAACTGGCTTAGCTTATAGTCTCTTGTTAATAATTAGAATACTATGTAATGACCTCTATGCTCTTCCAGGATTCTGCCTTATATTTTCTTGATCCCTGATTGTAAACTTGGTCCCTTAGCATGTAAACAGAAATGAAAAATAAAAACAACACATGTGATTAATGCCAGCTCTTATTTGAATAAAAATTAAAGTAATAATAAAATTTTAAAAAAAGAAAAGAAAAAATATTAAATAGTGTAGACAGTGCCCAGAAATGAAGGGATTGTCTCCAAATTGAATCTTCAACACTTACCTTCTGTACATCTCCCAGCCCCTCAGTGTCAAGCAGAACTAGGGTGCAGTTTGGTTTCTTAGGGTGACGCACACACCACATCCAGATGCCTTTGGTGTAAAACTCAACCATGAAACCCAGAGAGAAGCCTTCAGGGGGAGAAGAGAGAGAGGGAGTGGAGTTTTCATAGCAGATGTATCTTAAAATGGAGATAAACGTGAACATAATCAAGGCAAGGAGAGATTACAGCCAGTAGCCTGGCTGCTGTGGCTCAGAGGTTGAGCATCGACCTAAGAACCAGGAGGTCATGATTTGATTATGCAGCAGGGCACATGCCCTGGTTATGGGCTCCATCCCCAGTTGGGGTGTACAGCAGGCAGCCGGTCAATGATTCTATCTCATCACTGATATTTCTTACTCTCTCTCCCTCTCCCTTCCTCTCTGAAATCAATAAAAACACATTAAAAAACTACAATCAGTATTGGTTTTACAGGGAAATGAAAATATCCAATACATAAAAACATTCAACACCTTTTTATTATAAAAATATTAACCAATTAGGACTAGAAGAAAACTAACTCAATGTAATAAAATCCTTATATGAAAATTCATCACACCCAATGGTGCAAGATAAAAAACTTTCCTTCTAAAAAATTAACCAAAATAGTTCAATGACCTACATGTAAGAGCTAAAACTATGAACGTCATAGAAGAAAACATAGGGGGAAAACATCATAATATTGAATTTGGTATGATTTCTTGGATATGACACCAAAAGCATAAACAATGAAAGAAAAATAGATAAGTTGGATTCAAAATTAAAACTTTTTTAAAAATATATTTTATTGATTTTTTTTTTTTTTACAGAGAGGAAGGGAGAAGGATAGAGAGTTAGAAGCATCGATGAGAGAGAAACATCAATCAGCTGCCTCCTGCACACCCCCAACTGGGAATGTGCCAGCAACCAAGGTACATGCCCTTGACTGGAATCGAACTGGGGACTCTTCAGTCCCCAGGCTGACACTCTATCCATTGAGCCAAACTGGCAAGGGTTCAAAATTAAAACTTTTGTGGGTCAAAGAATACTATCAACAGAGTTTCATAGGTATCCTATTGAATGGGAGAAAATATTTCTTAGTTAGGGGATTGATATCCAGAATATATAAAGAAGTCCTGCAACACAACCCCAGAAAACAAACAAGCCAATTAAAAAGTGAGCCAAGGATTTGAACAGACATTTCCTTAAAGAAAATATAGAAATAACCATTAAACATATAACAAGATAATTAACAGCACTAGTTATCAGGGAAATACAAATCAAAACCACAATGAGATGCTATTTCACACCCATTAGGATGATCACTATCCAAAAACCCCCGAATATAATAGCCCAGCCGGAGTGTCTCATCATTGAGTGTGGACCTATGAATTAGTAGGTCATGGTTCGATTCCCAGCCTGGGTTGTGAGCTTACTCCCCAGTGAGGGGCATCCAGGAGGCAGACAATCAATGATTCACTCTCATTATTAATGTTTCTATCTCTCTCACTCCCTGTCTGAAGTCAATAAAAACAAACAAGCTGCCGGAGTGTTATTGGCATATACTAGGGTTCAGGAATCTGGAGAAGGGGCTGTGAGTAAATTAATAAAGAGACTAGATATGAAATATAAATTTGGAATACATGGGGGAGCAAGATGAGGCTTAGCTTTAGTGACTAAGTTCTCCAAATCCCAGGACCCAGGGTTTTTCACACATTTTGCCCTATAGCAAAGCAGATATATATATCAAATGTAAGGTTTGGTATTATCAGGTTGGGGGAACTGCGTTCAGCTGTCTGGCAGCAGGCAATAATATATGCAGATCTTCAGCCCTGCTGAAGCCCCAAGGTTCATCAACCTTTTGATGAACTTATTCCATAATGATGACATGCTGGAATTAGCCTCCAGCAACAAACAACAACAAAAAACACCACACACACAGCAAAATAACAGGTATTGGCAAGAATGTGGAGAAATTAGAGTGCTGTGCATTTCTGGGACAAATGTAAAATGGTAGAGTTGCTGTGGGAAATGATACTGTGATTCTTTAAAAAATGAAGCATAGAAGTCTAGGAAAATAATACAAATTATGCTTTTAAAAGGGAAATTAAGGAAAGTGGGAAGAGACAGAGAGTTGACTCTTTCAGACCACAGTAAGGTAAGAGCATAATGATAGATTAAAAGTTAGCTTTCAATGTTCCTCTCCATCTCTACCTTGCTCTTCTTGTAACACATACTCAAAGGAGCATGGGGAGACAGAAGGGATCTGGCAGAGCTTAGCTGGTGCCCCTCACCTTTTTTCTGCCCAGCCAGCTTGTTCATCAGGTAGGATTTGCCTGTGTGGCAGAGACCCACAATGGCCACCACCACAACAGGCTGTGTAATGGCAGACAGGATCTTCAAAGCTTCTGGATTAACTACTAATTGTGTGTTAGTGTTCTCAATGAGGCACACCGGGTCTGGCATGTGGATGTCTGAGGCCATGTCCAGGGTGTCCCTTATCTGCAAGCAAGGGGATGGGATGGATTAGAATTTCCAGTCTAAGTAGATCAAGAACTTTCACCAGGTTATTTTGATGCAGAAGGTAGAGTCATAAAATTCCCCAAAGTGGCCAAAAGTTCGGTGTCAACACTGAGATAGATGAGGGCAAGATTTGTATTATTATAGAAAGTTACAGAAGTGCAATTGAAGGAGTCCATGAAAAAAATATTGCTATGACAAGGACATCAACATTTAACCACTTTCCTGAACAAAATCTTTAATTTACCATATAAAACTTTCTTTTTAGATTCTCATTAAAATTTTCAGACTAGAGCCTGGCTGGTGTGGCTCAGTGGTTGAGCATGGGCCCATGAACCAGGAGGTCAAGTCTCAGTTCCTGGTCAGGGTATATGCAGGCTTGATACCCAGTAGGGGATGCATAGGAGGTGGCCAATCAATGTTTCTCTCTCATTATTGATGTTTCCATCTCTCCATCTCCCTTCCTCTCTCTAAAATCAATAAAATACATAAAATATTTATTTGATGGACATGAAATATAAAATAGAATAGGGTTTAGAGAGTAGTTTACATCCTGGCCATATGTAAGAAATTTACTATTTATCTGTTAATTAGTTCTACTATGAATAAAGACTTTGGGAATAAATGTTTCATAATTTGATGTATGCTCTTTGGACAATTTTCACAGATTTTTTTGTTAATCCTCATTGGAGGATATTTGCCCATTGATTTTTAGGGAGAGTGGAAGGGATGGGGGAGAGACAGAGAGAAACATCAATGTGAAACAGACGCTTGGATTGGTTGCTGCCAGGGTCCAGCCCCAGCGGTCCAGGGGTTCCCAAAGGTGTGGACAGAGTTGGCAAAGAATGAAGGACACACAGACAGCATTCAGATGATCAGCATAGCCAGATTCTCTCTTTATTCTCCTGTTACATCTATATTTATACCATTTGATCCTATAAGCATGCCTCCATAGTTACATCATCATATGTTTTGGGTCCTCCCTTGACCTTCTACAGTTCCTTGTTTCATGTCTATAGTTTCTTATTTGACCTTTGATAAAAGTCTTATCTCTATCTAGCTGTTGATTTTAATCTTATCGATTCTATTCCAAAGGTTAGGGCTAGTTTGTTATCTCCATTCCAAGGTCACTACTCTACTCTTCTGTTAAGCTACAAGGAAGTAACTGAAGGAGATTATCCTAAGTAAAGATTATGTATCTTCAGCATGATTGTTCATAGTTAAGGTGATTAACTACCTACCTGGCACTTAGTTAAGGGGTTTTATTGATTTATTCCCTTCCTTAGTCCTGTTAATCCCTAACTCCAGGGAAAAATCCCCACCTGGGGAAACAACCTTTCTCTGAGAGGTGACCCTGGTTTAGAACACATAGTGCTAAGAAGGGGAGCAAACATATTGAGAACAGTATGCCATATACACCAGGTCCCTTGAAACATATGCTGTGCAGATGTTTCTTCCCTGCAGCGACTGTGTCAAGCAGCAAGGATGGACCGGCTTCCGGCAGACATCCCCCGAGGGGTCCCAGATTGGAGAGGGTACAGGCCAGCTGAGGGACACACCCCACCCCCGTGCACTGGGCCACTAGTCCTTTATAATAAACCAATGATCTTTCTAACCCATTTTCCTGGATTCTGTGAGCCCTTCTAGAAAATTATTGAACCCAAGGAGAAGTTGTTAGATTGACAAGATGGGTCATACTGAGTCTAAAGAAAAAAGACTCTGTATTGATCTTTTAACATATATGCTTGCTAGCAGAGGAGTTAAGGTTACTCCCAGTCAGACAGAACGTTTTATACAAGAAGTATGTCCATGGCTTTTTGAGGAAGGAACTGTTAATCTAGAAACATGAACTAAAGTAGGAGAGCAATTAAAGACTTATTACAGTGTCCATGGACCTGAGAAGGTCCTGGAAAATACCTTTTCCTTCTGGAATTTAGGAATTTAATTCATGACACCTTGGCACCAGAGGCAGAAACGGTTAAACTTTCTCAAACTTTAAATAGTCCCTCAGCTCCACCTAGAGAGGACACATCATTATCATCTCCAGTTCAATCTAAGAGCAATTTAGCTATGCCTACTGATTGGATGGAGAATAAATACGATGAGCCTCATTTCCCTTCATCCCAAGATCAGGAAGATTTAGAGGAGACAACAGTGCAGTATCATAAACATGACCCTTGGTCCTTTCCAGTCAATAGAGAGGAGAAAAGCCCTCCTATTCAAAACAGGTTCCCTAAATTAGAAAGGAAGCCTAAACCAGGTCCTCCGGCTCCTATGAGCTCCATGTCTAAATTTCAAAGGGCGATAAGAGAAGCTGAAGCTAGTGGAGATCTTGAATTCTCACTCTGCTTCCCAGTTGCATATGAGAATGAGTTTGGTGAGGACGAAAACCCCACCTGGGAGGCTATACCTTACAAAATACTTAAAGAATTAAAATTGGCCTGCTCTGAATATGGACCTCTAGCTCCTTACACACTAACCTTGGTAGAAACCCTAGCCAGTAAATGGATGACTCCTTATGATTGGTCACAGGTTTGTAAAGCCTGTCTCTCAGGAGGTGATTATTTATTATGGATAACTGAATATGATGATCTTGCTAAGAGAGCTGTAGCCACTAGCAAAAATTCCAGAGGAGGAATAACCCTAGACATGATATTAGGAGAAGGTGATTTTAACACGGCTCAGGAGCAAATGTATATGCCCAAAGAGGCACTTATTAAAGTAACCAGTTGTGCAGTAAATGCCTGGAAATCCCTACCTTATACAGCAGGAAAAACAACCACCCTTACAGAGGTTAAACAGAAGGTCGAGGAACCATATCAGGATTTCCTTTCTCGCCTCACACAGGCAGTCAAGAGAGTAATCAATAACGAAGAGGCAGCCGATATCCTAATCAAACAACTGGCTTTTGAAAATGCTAATAATACCTGTCAGGCTTTATTAAGGCCAATTCGCAGAACGGGAACTATAAATGATTTTATAAAACAGTGTGCTGATGTAAGTCCAGCATTTATACAGGGTGTAGCTATAGCTGCAGCTCTCAAAGGGGAGACATACCCTCAATATGTACAGGGCATAGGTCAAGCCAGCAATAATACAGGTAATAAAAGAAATATGAACTGCTACTCTTGTGGCTTATCTGGGCACTTTAGCAGAGAATGCCCAAATAGAAATAATAATACTCAAGCCAGATGGCAAGCTCCTCGACAGCCTGGAAATACATCAAGGAATAATATTAATCCTCCAAAAACCGTTTGTCCCCGATGTCAGAAAGGATTCCATTGGGCAAAGGAATGTAGATCAAAATACCATAAAAATGGTCGGCCTTTAAATTCTACAAACCGCTCCCAAGGAGGTTATATCCCATCACCTCAATTGGGAAACTTGAGAGGGGGCCAGCCTCAGGCCCCTGCAATAATAGGGGCATCAACCCTCAACCCCTCTGCTGCAAATTTCAATCAATCAATGACCTCTTCAGGGCAACCCCAGGCAGTGCAGGATTGGACCTCCATTCAACCACCCACGCAATACTAACCCCAGACTCGCCAGTAGCAGCCATTCCTACAGGAGTGTCTGGGCCGCTGCCTGAGGGAACTGTAGGATTAATATTAGGGCGGAGCTCCACCTCGTTACAGGGGATCTTAGTCATCCCAGGAGTTGTTGATGCAGACTACACAGGAGAAATACAGATTTTACTTTCCCCACCCACCACAACTATACAGATTCAGCCCAACCAGAGAATTGCCCAATTACTCCTGTTACCAATACATAAAATAGGGACAGCTGTTACCCAGGAAGCTAGAGGGGCCGGAGGCTTTGGATCTAGTGATGCAGCATTTTGGATACAAGAAATCCATGCTACTAGACCTACAAAAATTTTACAAATTCAGGGAAAACCAATTGAAGGTATATTGGATACAGGAGCAGATGTTTTAAACCTAAAGCCCTCGTCAAATGGAGAGACTTATTTACAGGAGCCTGGAAGGGACCTGATGTACTTTTAGCCTGGGGGAGAGGATATGCTTGTATATTTTCACAGGACGCAGACTCACTTGTGTGGATTCCAGACCATCTAGTCTGACCTCATGTCACACCGCCCTCCGCCTCAGCCTCATTTTCTTCCTCCCCCTATCATCCATATTGGCTGACACAGAGGGCACAGCTGACTCCTCCCCGGACACCAACACAACCATCAAGCACGGCCCTGATGGACTCGTTGATCCAGTCGTTCAACGTGCTGACACTTCGGGAAGCCTGTCGCCAACAATGCCGCCCACTAGCCAGATCAACAAGAACAACCAAACCTTCGACTTGGGGACAGCTGAAATCCCTTGACTGAAGAGGCCAGCAACCTTCTACAGGAACAAGGCTCCATGTGCACTCCATCCACTATGTTTATTGCTATGTTCGCTATCATTGCTTGTCAGGTACCTTTAACTTTCGCTTTACCGCAAATTCATTGGGCTTATATACTATAGCCTCCAATATTACAGCTAGTATACTCAGCATCACTTGTGGAGAACAATTTCTGCCACGGCGCCTATAACTCTTTATAGACCCCAGCCCCCACCTAATGGCAAAGAAACTTATCATATTAGAGCTTGTCTACCATCCCCATATGTCTTTCTACAAAAAGATTATCACAGTAACCTAGGTATGACGACAAATGAAACCATCTTCACTGTTTCCTGTCACAAATGTATTTTAACCATATGTATTGATTCTAGCTTATCTATTCAGACAATTTTATTGTAAAGCAGCCTCCTTATCTAATGTTACCTGTACAATTGCATATGCCATGGTATGATGATTCTGGGTTACAAGCTATTAGAAAAATTACCAACACTTTAACACGCTCAAAAAGATTTGTAGCAGAATTAGTCTTAGGCATAACTGCACTCATTACAATTATAGGATCACTTGCTACTGCAACCACAGCCTTAGTACAGAAAGTCCATACAGCTTAGCATGTAGATCAATTAGCAAAGAATATTTCTCTCACTCTAGCTACCCAAGAAATAATAAACAAAAAATTAGAAGCCAAGGTTAATGCTCTTGAAGAAGCCCTTACAAGGATACATCTCTAAACAAAGAATTATCCCCATGCTTTTAAGTGCAGGCCTATTTTTATTCATGTCATAAACAAGATCAAAGAAAAATGTTGACCGGCATCCTTTCCAATCTCCTGGCCGGAAGGAGAAGACTCCACCTTCCTGGGGAATGTGTGAAGCAACACGCTATACACAGTTTATATTTTGAGTATGAACAAAGTCAACTTTTGAGCAAAACAAAAATTAATAAAATGCACATTGATTGAGTGCATACTGTGTGCCTGACTCTTCCAGAACCAGACTCTTTATCCCAGGATTCTGGGTCCCTTGAGACCCAGCCCTGGGACCTCCCCACAGCCAATCAGCCCCCACCTGGCCCTTCCCCAGGGCTGCCTGACCTGATTCATCTTTCAGACCCAGGGCGGCTGGCTCTCTGGGGCCTCCTCAGGGCCCGAAAAGGGAAAGTCACCTCTGTTTCTCCTCTACAACACTCACAGTCCGTACCAGCTGTGGGATTTCCCCACCAAACTGTTTCCAGTTCTCCGTGGACACCAACTTTGTTTCCTCCGATTTAACTCAATTCTGACACCAACAGGAGTTATTGAAGACCCCACAGGTTAAGGGTTCAGTCCCACCAACCTGCCCCAACTTCAGATGCCAATCCCAGATAACGGGTCCCAGGTTACCCACAAATTTCTTTCCAGGGATTCCCACAACTTCTCCTTGGGTTCAATAATTTTCTAGAAGGGCTCACAGAATCCAGGAAAATGGGTTAGAAAGATCATTGGTTTATTATAAAGGACTAGTGGCCCAGTGCACGGGGGTGGGGTGTGTCCCTCAGCTGGCCTGTACCCTCTCCAATCTGGGACCCCTCGGGGGATGTCTGCCGGAAGCCGGTCCATCCTTGCTGCTTGACACAGTCGCTGCAGGGAAGAAACATCTGCACAGCATATGTTTCAAGGGACCTGGTGTATATGGCATACTGTTCTCAATATGTTTGCTCCCCTTCTTAGCACTATGTGTTCTAAACCAGGGTCACCTCTCAGAGAAAGGTTGTTTCCCCAGGTGGGGATTTTTCCCTGGAGTTAGGGATTAACAGGACTAAGGAAGGGAATAAATCAATAAAACCCCTTAACTAAGTGCCAGGTAGGTAGTTAATCACCTTAACTATGAACAATCATGCTGAAGATACATAATCTTTACTTAGGATAATCTCCTTCAGTTACTTCCTTGTAGTTTAACAGAAGAGTAGAGTAGTGACCTTGGAATGGAGATAACAAACTAGCCCTAACCTTTGGAATAGAATTGATAAGATTAAAATCAACAGCTAGATAGAGATAAGACTTTTATCAAAGGTCAAATAAGAAACTATAGACATGAAACAAGGAACTGTAGAAGGTCAAGGGAGGACCCAAAACATATGATGATGTAACTATGGAGGCATGCTTATAGGATCAAATGGTATAAATATAGATGTAACAGGAGAATAAAGAGAGAATCTGGCTATGCTGATCATCTGAACGCTGTCTGTGTGTCCTTCATTCTTTGCTGACTCTGTCCACACCTTTGGGAACCCCTGGACCGCTGGGGCTGGACCCCAGCAGGTTGCCTCCCGTACATGCCCCCACTACAACCATTCAATACACCCTTCAATCCAAGGGTCCATATTTTAACTGCTTTGCAAAACCAGGCAGGGCATATTTCACAGATTTGAATTGTGTTTTTTTTTCTACTAGTTATACTTATTTTGCAGAAGCGAGGGCTCACAGATCTGTTTATACTGCTATTCTGGAAGTGGAACCAATATAACTTACATTTGAAAATTTTATAAAAATGTATTACTGTTTTAAAAACACGCCCAGGGTCCTGCCCAAAGCCTTGATATGGGCTTGTGCAAGCAAGGGGCCCTATACTTCAACTTCATTAGCTTCACAAAAAATTAGCCTACAAGCAAGAGGGGATAAGACTGCAAGGCTGCAAATACTGAATGTTGCCAAAAACCATGTTTGTGTATACATGTGTGAGGTGTATGGGAAAAAAAGACTATGAAATATGGATTAAAAGGTCAGGAGGCAGATCAGGAGAGCCTAGGTTGTTTTATGAAAATATATTTCCAGTCATACACTTGTAGGTTTTCTGTTTTGTTCTGTTTTTCCATTTGGTATAGGAGAAGGAGAAGCAGGAAGACAGGAGGAAAGGAAACTGGGGAGATAGAGGGAGAGGAAGGGCTGAAAGTTGTCAGAGAAGTAGATGATGAGTAAAGTTCATGCCAAGCCAATGAATTCAGAGCCAGTTTCCAGAAAGCAAGAACAAAACTGCTTGAGAGCACAGAGAGGTCAGGTATACAAAATGTTGGCTTTAGCGATGCAGGTTCTTTTAAGAGAACACTTTTTAATAAAGTAGTGGGGCCAAATTCTACTTGTAAAGGGTAATAAAGAAATTGGCCCTAAGAAATTGGATCCAGTGTACCAGGGCTATTTTTTATTTTATTTTATTTTAAAAAATTATTATTTTTTAATTACAGTTGACAATCAATATTATATGAGTTTCAATGTACTACATAATGGTTAGACATTTGTATACTTTAAAAGGATCCCTTCTATGGGTCTAGTACTTACATGTCAGCATACATAATTATTACAATACTAGAGGCCTGCTGCACGAAGTTGTACACGGGTGAGGTCCCTCAGCCTGGCTGGTGATGAGGGCTGATTGGGTCATCTTGCCCAGTCCCGATCGGGGCTGACCCGGGCCAGCTGGCCAGGGGGAGGTGCCATGGGAGGTTGACTCGGCAGGGTAGTGGCTCAGGAGATTGGCCGGATGCATGGGAGGGGCTGTGGGAGGTTGGTTAGCTGCGGGAGGTTGGCTGTGGGAGCACACTGACCACCTGGGGGCAGCTCCTGCGTGGAGCCTCTGCTCCCTGGTGGTCAGGGCGCATCATAGCGACCAGTTGTTCTGGTCATTCTGCCATAATGGTTGCGTAGGCTCTTATGATATAGACTAAAGGCCAGTGCATGAATTTGTGCACAGATGGAGTCCAGCTGGCCTGGCCCCAATCAGGGAAGATCAGGGCTCAGCCTATGGGGAGGAGGAGATGGCAGGATGTTGGCCAGCTGGTCTGCCCCAATTGGGGCCCCACCAGGGCTGGGCCGGCTGAGGGGAGAGGCCATGGGTGATTGGCTGGCTGGCCCCATCCCTGATTGGGGTTGGGGGCCAGTTGGCAGCGGGGGCTCAGCCTATGGGGAGGAGGAGATGGCAGGATGTTGGCCAGCTGGTCTGCCCCAATTGGGGCCCCACCAGGGCTGGGCCGGCTGAGGGGAGAGGCCATGGGTGATTGGCTGGCTGGCCCCATCCCTGATTGGGGTTGGGGGCCAGTTGGCAGCGGGGCTGGTTGTGGGGAGGGGCTGTGGGGGGTGGGCCAGC
>NW_005354472.1:14959-19866 GCF_000412655.1 Myotis brandtii | reverse complement strand
TTCCTCTGTCACTGAAGCAAGCAAGCCTCATGTTCGCTTCCAGCTGCCTGGCTGCCGGCCGCCATCTTGGCTGGCAGTTAATTTGCATATCGCCCTGAGTAACCAATGGGAAGGGTAGCAGAGGTACGGCTAATTACCATGTTTTTCTTTTATTAGATAGGACTAGAAGCCCGGTGCACAAAAATTTGTGCACTGGTGGGGGGGGGCGTCCCTCAGCCCAACCTGTGCCCTCTCAGTCTGGGACCCCTCGAGAGATGATCACCTGCTGGCTTAGGCCCGCTCCCCTGGTGGCAGATGGCACGCCCAATCCCACAGTGTCTGCCCTGTCTCCCCCAGTCACAGATGGCAGGCCCGGATCCCGCACTGGGTCGGGCGTCTGCTCAGATCATGCTGCCTCCCGCCCCGCCCACTCCACCCCACACACAGCAGGCCTGGATCTCGCGCTGGGGCAGCCAGCAGCTGGGGATCACGCTGCCACCAGCCCCAGGCGGGGCAGTGCAGCAGGATCTGCCTGCAGTATGCAAATTAGCCTCCATCTTTGTTGGCAGTTAATTTGCATATCACGCTGATTAGCCCATGGAAGGTGTAGTGAAGGTACGGTCAATTACCATGTTTTTCTATTATTAGATAGGATATAGACTAGAGTCCCGGTGCACGAAATTCATGCACGGGGGGGCAGGGTGGTCCCCTCAGCCCAGCCTGCACCCCCTCCAATCCAATCGGGGGATGTCCGACTGCTGGTTTAGGCCCAATCCCGCGGATCAGGCCTAAACCGGCAGTTGGACATCTCTCTCAAATTCTGGACCGTTGGCTCCTAATTGTTCATCTGCCTGCCTGCCTGGTAGATCTGAACTGCTCCTCCCACAGGCTTGATCACCCCTTAATGCCCCCCTGCCGGCCTGATCGCACCCAACTTCCCCTCTCTGTTGGCCTGGTAGCCCCTAACTGACCCCCATCAGCCTAGTTGCCCTCACTGCTTCCCCCCCGTGCTGGCCTGGTTGCCCCATGCAGCCTGCTTCTTCAGTTGTTTGGTCGTCCCTCACTAACCCACCTGCTGGCCTGGTCACCCCACACAGCCTGCTTGTTCAGTCATTTGGTCATCCCTCACTAACCCCCCTGTCGGCTTGGTCATAGGTAGCCATCTTGAGAGGGCATGAGGGTTATTTTGCATATTACCTATTTATTATATAGGATTATTAACTATATTCCCTAGGCTTCACTTTACATCCCTGTGACTATTTTGTAACTGCCAATTTGTATTTTTTAATCCCTTCCCTATTTTCACCCAGCCCCCATCCTTCCTCACATCTGGCAACCAGAACCTTAGTTACATTTAAATGAAATAATCCACTTTGAAAAAAAGATCATTTATATGACTAAAATGTCTGGTGTTTTTGTGAATCTTCATCTTTAACTCTGCGTTTCAGGTTTTCCTTTTTCTTTTTTAACAGTGTCAGGTTGGTGTTCACACTGCATCTCATTTTCTATTCTTCTTTCTTTTGAAAATAACAAATCTGTAGCCCTTTCAGTATGTCAGCTGCAGTCAGATCAGAATTGAGCAAGTTCCATCAAAGACAATGGTAATTTAACTGTGTCTGCACCCAACACAATGTTGGCAAAGAGAAAGACAATCTTATTGCATTTCGAACTCTGAGTTTAACCCCATGTCTGCTGCTGCCTAATTCCTCCAAGCACAGTAGTGACACTTAGGGATGTGCCGCCACCTGATATTGCCAGGATGCCACCTCACCACCTGTCCCACGCGGGCTCTGCTGCAACCTATCTTCATGGTCATGTTCTTTGGAAAATAAGCTGACTCATATAAATCCCTCACACCCTGCCCCAACCTTATCCTGGACTCCATTCCTCAGAGTACAGTCCTTTAGAGGTGGAGAGAAAGCTGCTTGGATGAGAAAATAAAGTTCTTACCTGATATTTCCCCTCAGTGTAGGCTGGAGTGGTTTGTAACTTCTCTGCCTTTCACTGGATGGTTGGGCTTATATGTAAACTCTGATGTGACGTGGCTGTCCTGACTTCCTAAAGTACTTAATTAGAAATGAAGGGTTTAGAGTAATGTGAACCTGAAAGCACTGAGTAAAAAGCTGTGACTCAACAACCATAAAAGCAATCTCTGCAAGCTATGCAAACAGGAGGGTACATGGACTTTACAGGATTTCTTATCTAGTTTATGACAGGCCAGCAGAGGACATTTGGCTCAGGCAGATTAGAAAGTCCCAAGGAGAAAGTGGCCCCAGTCTCATTTCATGGAACAACCTTCGATCAGCCTATGCCACTCAACAGGAGGCAGTTACACTGAGGGCAAGACAGCAGGCCAAGGATAACAATGGCAGCTTCCAGCCCACAGCCTCAAGGGCCAGCACTAATTGGGTTGAAGGAAAACGGACTCCATCTAATCAAACTAGAACTCTTATAACCCCCAGCCTCCACCCTTGTGGTTTTGCACATAAAATTCAACCCCAAGGACAGCAGAGACTGAGTGCTAACCTTCCCCAGCTGTGGCTCCATCCCCCCATTCCCTCTAATAAACTTCCCTCCTCCTGCTTGCTTGCTGTGTCAGCCTAAATCATTGAGTGACTCTAATCTTACAGTTCAGTTTGACCAAAGCTCCATTGCTGGTGCCTGGTGGGTGTGGTCAACAAGATGTGGCTCCCTCTTCCCTCTTTCAAGCAGGATAAGGTATGTTGCTGGGAGAGGCAGGCACCAGTATTTCTCATCCCCTCCAACACTGAGTTGCAGACACTGGAGCCTGGGGCTCCCAACTTGCACCCAGCCCCACTCACAGAGTGAAGGCTCTAGCTTATGCATAGCAGGCTGAGATCACCTGGCCTGATCACCCTCCCTCTGGCTGAGTTGTAGGAAGGAGTTTCCAAGCTGGGAGAGGCACATGGGGAAGACCAGAGGCTACCACCCCTGCCCAGGGAAGGAGCAGTGGCTCAGAGATATTTGTTCAGGGAGAGAGGCAGTGCATCATCACAGACATCTCTGAAGTTCTCCCCCAAAGAACTGATTTTATTGAAACAGTGTGGGAACTTGAAGAAACTATTGCTAGCACATTGACTTTACAAAAAGCACAAAAGGAGCTTTTCAGGGCAGAAGCAAGTGACTTCAGATGGTAACACAAATCCATGTAGAAAAACAAAGAGCAGCACTAAGGGAATTGTGCAATTATAAAAGATAGCATAAATGCAGATTTATTTTCCTTTCTTCTCTTAACTGTTTCAAAAGCAATTGTATACAACAATTGTATTGCAGGGACCATGACATACTTAAGTGTAACAAATTTAGCAATATGACACCTGATAATAAGATAAACTCATAGGAATAAAGAGAACCAGAAATTGTAAGTCATAAAGTTAACATAACAAGCCCTATACTTTTATTCTTTCTCCTTCAGCTTCTTTGAAGACATAAAATTATATGTTAATAACTTTCAAAATGTATTGTTGAGGTTGTTACATATACACATATAATTTGTAATATACATGTAAAAATAGCACTAAAAGGGGGTAAGAGGGAATAGAATTGCAGGAGTAGTAGTTCTGTATTTCACTGTAATTAATTTGGCAAAAATTCGAGGTATACTCTTTTTCCTTTTAATTTTATTAAATTTATTGGGGTGACACTAGAAAATAAAATTATATAGGTTTCAAGTGAACAATTCTGTAATTCATCATCTGTATATTGTATTCTGTGTTTACCACCCAAAGTCAAGTCTCCTGCCATCACCATTTAGCACCTTTTATCCTCTTCTACCTTTCCACCCCCCTTTGCCTCTAGTTATCATAATACATTGTCTGTATGAGTTGTTTTTTTCTTAATTTCTTCAACTTTTTCACTCAATCTCACAATCCCCCTCCCCTCTGAGGACCTGAGAGTATTATGCTATGTGAAATAAGCCACTCAGAGGAAGACAAATACCATATTGAGATGGAATTTTTGTACTGGAACCTGGATTCTTTGTCTGCTGGAAGCAAAGAATGAATCCACGGACAGAAAGTGGTGGAGATTTATTGAAGAACAAGTACAGACTCCCACATGGGGAGAGGGAAAGAGTCCCACAGAACGGACCCCCACATGGTAAGGGGAAAGGGTCCCACTTAGTTCCTTTTCCCTATGGCTTATAAAAACTGCAGATCCTGGTGCCTTGATATCTCCTCTGATAGGTCACTATTCCCTTAGACTGGTTACTAAAGAACTCCTGGGCTCAAAGGTCGAACCTCACATGGGACAAGTGAGGTTCTCTCCCACTCCTTCCTTATTGTTTTCCTATTCCCCCTGGGCTTTCTTCTTCTTTTTCTGGATGAAGGGCTTCCTTCTTTTTATTTTGTAATTATAGACCTTTTGCTGTTCCCAGCTCCCTCATTCTATGGAAATGTACCGGTTGCAGTTTTTCAGCTCCCCTAGTCTATGGAAATAAACCTTCTGCTGCTTACTCTATAGCCCTTTTAAAAAATATATATATTTTATTGTTTTTTTTTACAGTGTGGACAAAAGGGGCCACACGCTGACCTGACAAGCTCAGGGAAGGCCTGCGTGGCAGCCTAGCAGACTCAGAGACCTAAAGTAACCACAAAGGATGGTCTGAAATTAAACTTTAACTAAAAGCAGTTATGGTGGGCAGTTATGTCCTAGGCCAGTATCTTCACTGACAAGATCAACTTTGATCCTTACTGAGCCCATTTGCCTTTTTGCCTCTAAGATAACATACCCTTGAAATGTCTGGGTAACTTGTAACTTCCCTTTTTCTGGAGCCCCTGGGGCACAACCAAATGTTCTGGGCGCCAGGACAGATACTACAAATTCCTTCATTATCATGTTAATTGATCCTGCACCCACCTAAGTATGTGTCCATCATTTTACTTTTTATCCTATCACAGAGGTTTCCC
>NW_005354472.1:11252-14686 GCF_000412655.1 Myotis brandtii | reverse complement strand
ACAACAGAGAGGAAGGGAGAGGGATAGAAAGTTAGAAACATCGATGAGAGAGAAACATCGATCAGCTGCCTCTTGCACACTTCCTACTGGATATGTGCCCGCAACCAAGGTACATGTCTTTGACCGGAATCGAACCTGGGACTCCTGAGTCGGAAGGCCGACACTATCCATTGAGCCAAATGTTTTAGGGCTATAGCCCTCTTAATTTCCAAAATTTCTTAAACGTGTCCTATTTTACCCCTAAAATTCCTGTTTCAATATGATCTTACTTATATGTGGAGTCTTATGATCAAAACAACCTAACAAACAAATAGAAACAGAGTCATAGATACAGAGAACAGACTGAAGTATAATATGTATATGTATATATACACACACACACACACACACACACACACACACACACACACGCACTGGAGCACCACTAAGAAATCAACAGATCTCAATTAATATCCTTTCACCTTAGGTCACTGTAAAATAAGAGCAAACTAAATCAAAAGCAAGCAAAAGAAAAAAAATAGAGATTTATGTAAGTGATATTAAAGAAATAGATAATAGGAAAATATAGAAAAAAAATCAGTGAAAGCAAAAGCTGGTTCTTTGAAAACACCAGCAATTTTGACAAACTTTTAGCTAAACTGGCCATGAAGAGAAGACAGGAGACTCAAATTACAAAAATCAGGAATGAAAAAAAGGACAATACTATTGACATTAAAGAAATAAAAAAGATTATAAGGCAATACTATTGTGAACGAAAGGGGCCATATGCTAACCTGACTAGTTCAGGGAAGACCTGCATGGCGGTTGTTCAAAGACCTAAAATAACCACAAAATATGGTTCTAAAATTAAATATTTAACTACAAACAGGTTGTGGTGGGTAGTCATGTCCTAGGCCAGTATTTTCCCTGACAGCATCAACTTAGATCTTTACTGAGCCCATTTGTCTTTTTGCCTCTAATACAGCGGTTCTTAACCTGTGGGTCGCGACTCCTTTGGGGGTCAAACGACCCTTTCACAGGGGTCACCTAAGACCATCGGAAAACACATATTTTCGATGGTCTTAGGAACCGAGACACCACTCCTCTATCTGTCTCCAGGCAGGTCTGCCCACATGCAGATACGCCCACATACGAGTACCTGGCCTGATGACATCATTGTGCCAACCCCATCACATACACCCCATACAAATAGAGGTATATGTGACAGGGTTGGTGCCATAATGTATTATGCGGACCAGTCACACATGTGTAGAGAGCAGCTACTGTGTAGAAAGCAGCTGTAGTGTTGAAAGCAGCTACTCTGTTAAAAGCAGCTATTGTGTTGAAAGCAGCAGTATTAGAGGTAAAACGACACTTCATGAATTATAATTACTGGGTAAATGTAAAATCACGTACTGTAAAATCATCAACTACTGCAAAAAAAAATATATCTGTACCATGGGAACTTAATCTGGATGCCAAGTGGTCTTTTTATATTCAGCTGTGGTTGATGTGAATACTGCCCCCTTGTGATAGTAATAGGTATGTAAAAAAAACAACACAGAGAATGGTAAATCATAGGAAAATTTAATGAAATGTATTGACTGAACTATGCCATGTATCATCTTTTGTATTATTAAAGCTACTAGAGGCCCGTTGCACAAAGATTTGTGCAATAGGCCTTCTTTCCCCTGGCTGCCAACACCAGTTTTCATCTGCACCTGGGAACCAGACCTTCACTCTGGCCACTGCCTTCATCTTCGCTCTGGACACAGTCTTCGCTGTGGCTGGAGCCTTCAGGCTTTGCTCCTCACTTCGGCGGCAGTCTTCAGTCTCTGGCCAGAACAGCTCCTGTAGCTCCTTCTGCCCCCAACCCTCCCCCTCATAGCTTGATCGCTGCTTTGGCTGCAGACCTCGCTGATGGCCTCCTGGGTCCCTGGGTGCCACCTTGCCTGCGCCCGGCTTTCCGATCACGATCATGGTCCGCAGGCAAGGTGGCTCCTGGGTCCTGGGGTGCCGCCTTGCCTGAGGCCTGGCTTTCCGATCACAATCACGATCATGATCACGGGCCACAGGCAAGGCGGCTCCTCGGTTCCAGGGTGCCACCTTGCCTGCGCCCGGCTTTCCTATCATGATCAGGATCACAGGCTGCAGGCAAGGCAGCTCCTGGGTCCCTGGGTGCTCCTGGGCTCACACACGGGGGCCTGGATGGCGGCTCCCGGTGTCCCGCCCTGCCTGCAGTATTCAAATTAGCCGTCATCTTTGTTGGCAGTTAATTTGCATATCAACCTGATTAGCCAATTGGAGGCGTAGCAAAGGTACGGTCAATTACCATGTTTGTCTATTATTAGATAGGATTGTTACATATTCTTTTCATTAGTAAACCATCCCATGACAATGGATCACGTAGAGAAGAAAGTTAAGAAAAGAAAATATAGCCCTAACCAGTTTAGCTCAGTGGATGGAGCATCGGCCTGCGGACTGAAGGGTCCCAGGTTCAATTCTGGTCAAGGGCATGTACCTTGGTTGCAGGCACACCCCCTATAGGGAGTGTACAGGAGGCAGCTGAATTGATGTTTTTCTCTCATCAACGTTTCTAACTCTCTATCCCTTTCCCTTCCTCTCTGTAAAAAAATCAATAAAATATATTAAAAAAGAAAAGAAAAGAAAATATAGTAAGGATTTTTTAAAGTATGGTTTTACCTCAATAATTACAGCAGGAATTGAGAAACTGCAATGTGTTATTTGTTGTGAAGTCCTATCCCCTGAATGTATGAAGCCAAACAAACTAAAATGCCATTTTGATAGGAAGCATTCGAGCTTTGCTGGCAAGGATATCAACTATTTTAGAAGCAAAGCTGATGGACTCAAGAAAGCCAGACTTGACACTGGTGGCAAGTACCACAAACAAAACGTAGCAGCCATTGAAGCTTCATATTTGGTGCCACTCAGAATTACCAGAGCTATGAAACCTCACACCATTGCTGAGGATTTACTGTTGCCAGCAGCCAAAGACATTGTTCGAGTAATGATTGGAGACGAATTTGTTACAAAATTGAGTGCAATTTCCTTATCTAATGACACTGTCTGCAGAAGAATAGATTACATGTCTGCTGATATTCTTGATCAGGTAATACAGGAAATTAAATCTGCTCCATTTCCAATATTTAGTATCCAGTTTGATGAATCTACAGATGTTGCAAAGTATTCACAGTTACTGGTTTACGTGCGGTATATTAATAATGGCGACTTTAAAGAGGAGTTTCTTTTTTGCAAACCTCTTTAAACGACAACTACTGCACGTGATATATTTGAC
This sequence comes from Myotis brandtii, assembly GCF_000412655.1. NCBI lineage: Eukaryota > Metazoa > Chordata > Mammalia > Chiroptera > Vespertilionidae > Myotis > Myotis brandtii. The sequence continues at coordinate 11,391 of NW_005354472.1, read as the reverse complement.
ACAGTTGGTTCATTTCTGAAAGAGCATAAGATCTCTTGGGAAAAGGTTTGTGGTGTTTGCACAGATGGTGCTCCAGCTATGCTAGGATGTCGATCTGGATTTCAACGTTTGGTACTGAATGAGTCACCAAAAGTCATCG
>NW_005354472.1:6292-9073 GCF_000412655.1 Myotis brandtii | reverse complement strand
TGGCTGCCCCCAACTGCCCCCCTGCCCCATGCAGCCTGCTGTTCAGTCGTTTGGTCGTCCCTCACTAACGCCCCTGCCGGCCTGGTCACCCCACGTAGCCTGCTTGTTCAGTCGATTGGTCATCCCTCACTAACCCCCCTGCCAGCCAGGTTGTAGGTAGCCATCTTGGGAGGGTGTATTTGCATATTTGCATATTACCTCTTTATTATATAGGATTATTTCCTTTTTTTCTGTTTAATTGTAATTAAAAGACAAATTTACCATCTGTTCAGTCGATTGGTCATCCCTCACTAACCCCCCTGCCAGCCAGGTTGTAGGTAGCCATCTTGGGAGGGTGTGAGGGTTAATTTGCATATTACCTCTTTATTATATAGGATTATTTCCTTTTTTTCTGTTTAATTGTAATTAAAAGACAAATAACAAAATTTACCATCTTAACTATTTTCATGTGTACAGATTAAATATATCTACATGTTAGTTATATTTACATTGTTGTGCAACGGACCTCTGGAGCTTTTTCATCCTGCAAAACTGAAACTCTGAACCCATTAAAGAACTTCTCGTTAAATTTCTTCATTGCTTTTGGCAACCACTATTCTATTTTCTGATTTTATGAGTTTGAGTACCTTAGGTACCTCATGTAAGTGGAATTATGAAGTATTTTGTCTTTCTGTAACTAGATTATTTCACTTAAAATAATGTCTTCCTGGTTAATCCATATTGTGGCATGTGATATGATTTTCTTTTTCCTAAGGCCGAGTAACATTACATAGTATGCATATACCACATTGAAAATATATATATTCATCTGTTGGTATGGACAAATGGGTTGCTGCTACATCTTTACTATTGCAAATAATGCTGCAGTGAATAGGGGTGAGCAAATATCTCTCCAAAATCCTGCCTTTGCTTCTTTTGGGTATTACCCAGTAGTAGAATTTCTGGATCATATGGTAACTCTGTCACAGGATAATAAGAAGCTAGGAAAATTTTAGGTAAACTGAAACAGAAAAGTTAAAATAAGGACAAGCATTTTGAGCAATTTGCAGCTGGCCTGCAAATAACCTGTTATCTTCCCCAGCCAGGGATAGGAGAGCAGAAGATTAAAAACCTCCCTAACCAGAGAATGCAGGAAAGGGGGAGAGAAGTGGGGAGTCCTTCTCACCCACTAAATAAAGAAATCAGCCAGTTCAGGAAGGGAAAGGGGGAAAAAGGGCAATTAATTTTTTTTTTTTTACTCCCTAAGCAGGAAAGCCAGCAGTCTTAAGACTTGACAAGATAAAATTGTCAGGTGATTTTCATGAATTCTGGGAAGGCCACAACAAACTAAAAAGGGAACATGAGAATTAATCTGTACCAAGATATTCATCAGAGGAATTTTGAAACCTATAGACACAGGAGGGCATATCACACCTCAGACCCCAACTCAACTCACTCTTCAGAGTAGCTGATAGCCCCTCTGTGCTTCAGAAGCCAGATGCATAGATTTGCCTGCCTTGCTTCTTTAATAAATGTGCATGCTTTACTAAATTGGCTTGCCCTAGCTGGTTTGCTCAGTGGATAGAGCTTTGGCCTGCAGGGTCCCAGGTCGATTCTGATCAAGGGCACATGCCCAGGTTGCAGTTTCAATCCCCAGTAGGGGGCATGTGGGAGGTAGCCAATCAATGTTTCTCTGTCATCATTGATGTTTCTATCTCTCCCTTCCTCTCTAAAATCAATAAAAATATATCGAAAAATAAATAAATTGGCTTTATCACAATGCAACCACTTGGAGTTTTGTCATATGAAGTCACTTGTAAGAGATGACAAGAATGGAGGTTGGGGACAGCCCTCTCCCTCTGACTCAGGGTTCTTTGGTATCTGTGAGAGGTATCTGTCATGACTCTTTTTAATTATTTGATGAGCTATCACGCAGTTTTCCATAGCATCTGCACAATTTTTCATACTTACTTACATTTCACAGCAGTTCAAATTATTCCATATCCTTACCAATATTTGCTATTTTTTACTTTTTGGTCAGTGGCCATCCTAATAGGTGTGAGGTGATATTTGATTTGCATTTCTGTAATAATTAATGATATTGAGCATCTTTTCATATGTATATTTTATTTGGAGAAATATCTATTTAACTCCATTGACTATTTTTAAACTGAGTTGTTTTGAATTTTAGGATTTCTTTATATATTCTGAATATCAGATATGTAATTTTTAAGTATTTTCTCTCATTCTGTGAGTTGCCTTTTGCCTGTTGATTGTTTTCTTTGATGCACAGAAGTTTTAAAATTTGATCTGGTCTTATTTGTCTATTTTTGCTTTTGTTTCCTGTGCTGTTGGTCTCATATCTAATATCATTGCCAAATCCAATGTCATGAAGCTTTTCCATATGTTTTCTTCTAGGAGTTTTATAGTTTTCAGTTTTACATTTAGGTCTTTAATATATTTTGAGTTAATTTTTATATGTGACTTAAGGGTCCAACTTAATGCTTTTGTATATGGATACTCCATTTTCCCAGTATTACTTTTTCTTTCACCATTTTCAGGGACTTGATGAGATCATTTGATCTTATAGGTGAGTTTATTTCTGAAGATGGGGAGGGAGCCAGATTATGTAGCTATTCAGTAAGAAACAATACAACACATCCAATAAAGGCATCTCAAGAGAAAATACCACAGGCCCTGCCATGTGGTCTCCATATCAAATGCCAGAAGTGCCACAAATGTCAGCTGTGAAGAACTGACTCTCCTATGTGGACGAAAGGGGCCACATGCTAACCTGACAAG
>NW_005354472.1:4347-5189 GCF_000412655.1 Myotis brandtii | reverse complement strand
CTATGAGGGAAGCTGGACCTTTGTTTTGAGGGGTTTTAAAGGCTGAACATTTAGGGGAGGTTTTAGGGAGGTACTCAATATAACATTCACCAGCTTCATGATGATGTACCCAAATAAGGTTTATTCTCTTAACTTCATCTGTCCTTGGTGTGGTTGGCAAATGACACTAACTGGATTTCTGCTGTCTGTTCCTGAATAGGGTGATTTAAGCAACTGACCCTCTGGTTGGGGAGGAGAATTGCAAACCATTTGCTCTTAAGTGTCTGGGACTTAGGAAAGATGGGATTTACTAATGGCTGCGCATGCTTGGCATCTAGATTTTCTAGATGGCTGCCATTCCTATTTAAATATCTGTCTGTTTCCCTATTCAACTCATCCTGGCTTCCTGGCCTTTCTCGACATGCTTCCCCATGGGAGCGTCTGGGAATTAGGGTTGTTTATCTCCTACTTTTAAAAATAAAGATGAAACAGGAGTTTTAGGGGTGAAATAAACAAATTTAGGAAATTTTAGAAATTAAGGGGACCATGAAAAAAAGCACAGGGCTGCAAAGCAGTAGAAGGTATATTTCCATAGAATAGGGGAGCTGAAAAGCTACAAAAGGTACATTTCCATAGAAAATGGGCTTGAAACAGCAGAAGGTCCATATTTACAAAATAAAGGGAAGGAAGGCCCTCATTCAGAAGGAGAAGAAGAAGGCCCAAAGGGAATAGGAAAACAATAAGGAAGGAGTGGAGGAAATGTGAAGTTTGACCTTTGAGCTCAGAAGTTACTATAATAACCAGTCCAAGGGAAGAGTGACCAATCTGAGGGGATATCAAGGCACAAGGATCTGCAGCCTTTA
>NW_005354472.1:0-298 GCF_000412655.1 Myotis brandtii | reverse complement strand
TATGTATTTGTTGTCACTTTGTTGTTCATAATTTTTATCTTTACCTTTTTCTTCTTCTTCTTCTCTTCTTCTTAAAGAATACCCTTCAGCATTTCATATAATTCTAGTTTGGAGGTGATGAACTGCTTTAGTTTTTGTTTTTTGTTTTGTTTTTTTTGTTTTTTTTATCTGTGAAGCTCTTTATCTGACATTCAATTCTAAATGATAGCTTTGCTGAGTAGAGTAATCTTGGTTGCTATTCACTTTGAATATTTCTTGCCGCTTCCTTCTGGCCTGCATAGTTTCTGTTGAGAAATCA
>NW_005354471.1:2265-5321 GCF_000412655.1 Myotis brandtii | reverse complement strand
CCAAGGTGTAACCATCCTCAAGGGAGCATACAATCTTGCCAATTGTGCATTGGCCCTTGCTTTCTGGCATCTTCATGTCATCTTTCTCAACTCCCAATGTGTAACTGAGACTACAAACTGTCATTCTCAGGAGGACATGAGATCCTGCTTCTCGTCACTTCTCATCAGTTTTGGCTCAAATAAACTCTTATGAAAATTATCTATAGATTTGGATGTTTGTTATGTTGACATGGGTATTAATAGTAGAACTATGTTTGATACACCAGAATTTTTTTCATGCTAAAATTTGAAATGCAGTGCAGAAGTTCAAAGAGTGGGCTCTGGGATCACGTTGCCTGGTTTCAAGAGCTACATATCCCACCACTAGGACCAGCTGTGTGACCTTGGGCAGGTTGCTTAAACTCTCTGGGCTTCCATTTTCTCAACTGTACAATGGAAATAAACAACCATGGTACCTAGTTCCTTGGGCTTTGAGGGAAATTAATTGGTCAGTAGAATAATGTGTTTAGAACTGTGCTTACCTTCTAGGAAGCACTCAAGAATCCTTAGCTACTCTTCTTTTAAAAAAATTATTTTTATTGATTTCAGAGAGAGTTAGAAACAACAATGATGAGAATCATTGATTGGCTGCCTCCTGCACGCCCCCTAAAGGATCAAGCCTGCTCCCCGGCCATATACCCCGACCAGGAATCAAACTATGACCTCCTGGTTCATAGGTTGACACTCAACTACTGAGCCACCACGGCCGGTGCTACTCTTCTTTTTAAAACCCAACCTTCAGGAGACGCTCAGTGGTACCAGAAGATTTTAAATTTGAGCAGCATAGACGGATTTGACTGAGATTAGGCTGTAGACTATGGCTGAGTGAGGACCAGTTGGTCAGTGCTGCCGGCTGCTTTGTGTCCTTGGTGGGGTGCTCAGGTTGTGGCTGATTGACCATCTGTGGCTCCTAGGAGGGCACTTCAGGGTGCGGCCATCCTAGGTGGTGGTACAGGGAGATGTCCTTTTCCTTTCCAATTTGGGGGTGGGTGTGGCCAGGGCCTTCACTCATAGCCCATCCCCCAGAGCAGCCAATCAGTCCCTGTGCGTGGTCCTGTCCCCCTGGCCCTGGTGCAAGGCTGGGGACTCACCTGACTTTGTGCTGTCCAGCCTGAAGGGATGGGTGAGACACAGCAGCCCTGGGGGAAGCCAGAGACCACAGAAGGCTATGGGGTGAGCTCTTGTTTTACTATTACATTTTGGGTGAACATCTTTTTAAAGTAGACTTTACTTTTTAGAGCAGTTCTAGGTTCACAACAAAATTGAGCCAAGGCACAAAGACTCCCCATCTGCCTTCTGCCCCCACATGTACAGTCTCCCCCATTTTCAACATTCCTCACCAAAGTGGTACATTTGTTACAATTAGTGAACCTACACTGACATTTCATTAGCACCCACAGTCCATAGTTCATTCTTGGTGCTGTACATTCTATGGTTTGGACAGATGTGTAGTGACATGTAACCCCCATTGCTAATCCTACGGAGTAGTTTCACTGCCCTAAAAATCCTCTGTGCGCAGCTACTCAGCCCTCCCCACCCCAACCCCTGATCTTTTACCATCTCCATAATTTGTTGCCTTTCCCAGAATGTCATAAGGTTGGGATCACCAGTCTGTAGCCGTTTCAGACTGGCTTCGTTCACTCAGAAATATGTATTTAAGTTCCTAATGTCTTTTCTTGGCTGGGCCCTCATTTTTAGAACTGCTTATCCCCAAATGCCTTTCTGCTCTGTAGAAGAGGGAGGTGACTTGCTGTCCCTTTAAGCTTATCCTCCCCAGCACAGTCCTGTGTGTGGTGCCCCAGTGGGCAGCTGGGGCGTGGACTGTGGCATTGAAACCACAGGAGGGGAGAACGTGGCGGCCAGTGTGCTCTGCTCCTCTCCGTCTGAGAACAGCATCCAGCTCCCCACTGAGCCTTTACCACCTCGCCTCCGGGAGGTTGCCCCTGGCTTTCTGGGCCTCTCGGGTCTTCATTTCTCTTGGCCCCGCACTCCAGGCCTCGCTTCCCTCCCCTGCCAGTCATCCCCTTCTCGACTCTCCCGATGGCCCATCAGAACATACCTGTGTGCTCTGCTCCTCTCCCCTCTGCAGCCAGCCTTTGTCTGGGCTCCTTCTGGAGCTTTATGGCTCTGTTGGACCCGCCCTAGAGGGAGGGACAAGGCGAGGGCTGGGTCAACCAAGGTGGGGACCCACCTAGGGTTCAGGAGCTCTCAGAGGGCAGGGGTGGTGGTCGAGGATGGGCATGGGGCTCCGCAGCCAGGGGGTCCTGTTGCCCCTAGAAGTACCCAAGTTTGGAAACGCCCCAGGCCTCCATCACTTCAGCTGCGGGATTCACTTCTGTTTCTCCCAACACCCGTGTCCTAGTTGTCTGTTTCCTTTCATTCCTCCTTCCACAGGTCCCCGTCCACAGGAGCTGTCTATGGTGTCGTATTCCCTGTTGGGAGCAATGTGAGTTGTGTGATGCCAATATTTATTAAAGTAAATGTTGAGTTTCAGCGGCCAGAGGTAAAGACAAGAGGAAATTTACCAGCAAGCAGTCTCAGCTGAAGTGGGAGGGACAAAGGCTGATAGAGTCAGACACCAACAACAAAAATAGGGAACCTGACCCACGTCTAGGATGGGGAGCCAGAGCCTGAGCCAGAGCCAGAGCCAGAGCAGCACAGGGAGTGTGAAGCCACTGAGCTGAGACTCTAGAGGAAGTCTTCTTTGCATCCCGGAGACCCTGAAAGGATTCAGAAGGAAGGGAAAGATTGGCTGGGGAAAAAGTCCTCAGGATGGCTGTGGCCAGGGCCCAGAGAAAGGAGAAGGGACAGGGGCAGGGGTGGGGGAGGCACCTGTGCAGGAAGGGGACACATACTAAGATGCCTTAGTACTGTTAGATGACAAGGGCAAGCTTGGGCTTGATAGACAGAACCAACAGGTCTTTATCTTCTTCTTCTTCTTTTTTTTTTTTTATTAAATCTTTATTGTTCAGATTATTACATTAGTTACTCTTTTTTCCCACCATAACTCCCCTCCA
>NW_005354471.1:0-1169 GCF_000412655.1 Myotis brandtii | reverse complement strand
ATTTATCGGCGGCTTCTAAACAGTTCTTTAAAGACCTTAAGAGTGTGGTTTTGAACTCTATATCCAACAGTTTGCTTTCCTCCAATTCTGTCGTTTGTGTCCTGTTTCTTCGTCTCGGCATTTTTTATGCTTCGCCGTGTCGATAGAGTGCCTTTCTGTGCTAAGTGTCCCAATTACCTGAGGTAGACACTCTTGGTGTACCCCCTTGTGGGCTCTGTGCACAGTCTTGTTGTGGTTAAACCTTGATTGTTGTAGTTATCACTGTGAGGAATTGACCTCCAGGCCAATTGGCTGTGAGAATCAGCTGTGTCTGCAGTGGGAGAACTTCTGTGCTGGAGACACCCCTCTGGGGCTAGACTTGCTTCGATGGGGCTTTGGTGCTCCTATCTTCTTAATCACTAAGTCTTGAGTGCTTATTTTTTTATTGTTATACTAGAGGCCTGGTGCAGGAATTTGTGCACAGGTTGGGTTCTGCCAGCCTGCCCTGATTGGGTTGATTGGGCTGGCCTGGCTGGGAGGGACAGGCCTTGGGCAGTTGGCCAGCCATCCACGCTCCCTGTTCGGACTCCTATTTGAACTCCCAGTTAAGGGTTATAATTTGAATAGTATCCTTTTATTATATAGGACTAGAGGCCTGGTGCAAGAAATGCATGCATGGGAGGGGGGTACATCAGCCTGGCCTGCACCTTCTCGCAATCTGAGACCCCTTGGGGGATGTCCGACTGCCAGGATCAGGCCTAAACCGGCAGTCAGACAGCCCTCTCGCAATCCGGGACCATTGGCTCCTAGCCACTTGCCTACCTGCCTGCCTGATTGCCCCACTGCATCTGCCTGCCTGCCTGATCGCTCCTATCCCCTTTTCCTTCCTGATCACCTCTAACCACTCGCCTGCCTGCCTGATCGCCCCTAACTGCCTCTGTGTTGGCTCCCACACCCGGGACCCAAGCTTCCCTCCCTCTGGTTGGCCGCAGGCACCCGGAACTCAGGCTTCCATCTCTCTGGTCAGCTGCAGGCACCTGAGACCTTGGCCGGGACTGCCTGGGCTGGCCGCAAGCACCCAGGACCCCGGGAGGCACTGCCCGGGGCCTGGCTTTCTCAGGAAGGATGTTGGGAAGGTTGGCCAGAAGATGTCCATTCTATCGGGTCTAATTAGCATGTTATCCTTTTAT
>NW_005354470.1:0-926 GCF_000412655.1 Myotis brandtii | reverse complement strand
CTAATACATACATGTTAGAGAGAGGAGATATAATGAGAAGAAAAGAAAAGATGGTTTTTAAAAAATGATGAATACATGGTTTAATAATGGTTTAAAAGATAAAAATGGTGTACACTTTTCCTTTCAGAATAAAAGATGCCTAGTGTCCTGATGCAAGCTTCACATGTAATCCCAGCATATTCTGCAGAGCAGAGTTCTATGGAGCCTGGTGGTGAACTTATTGTCCACAGAGCAACCACTTGACAGGACTTTAACAAGCAAAATATTTAATTTATCTGCATGTCAAATCAGCATCCCATCTTTTATTTTTATACTGGAGGCCTGGTGCATGGAATTCATGCACTCGGGGGGTGGGTTCCCTCAGCCCAGCCTGCACCCTCCCACAGTCCGGGAGTCCTCAGGGGATGTCCAACTGACACCTTAAGCTGTCAGGGAGCGGGCCTAAGCTGTCAGTCGAACATCCTTTGCACTGCTGCAGAGGCAGGAGAGGCTCCTGCCACCACTCCTGCGCCTGCCAGCCGTGAGCCCAGATTATGGCTGAGTGGCACTTCCCCATGGGAGCACACTGACCACCAGGGGGCAGCTCCTGCATTGAGGGGAATTCAGCCAAAACCAGCTCTCCAACATCCCCCGAGGGGTCCCAGACTAGGAGAGGGTGCAGGCCAGGCCGAGGGACCCCATCAGTGCACTATCAGGGCCAGGGAGGGACACAGGAGGTTGGCCAGTGGGGAGAGACTCCAGGGCATGTCTGGCCCATCTAGCTCAGTCCCATTTGTCTGGACCCCAGCAGCAAGCTAACATACAGGTCAGAGTGTCTGCCCCTTGGTGGTCAGTGCACATCATAGAGACTGGTCAAGTGGTCGACTGTCTGCCCCCTGGTGTTCAGTGCATGTCTTAACAAGTGGTTGAGTGGCCTTAGCATACCA
>NW_005354469.1:543-743 GCF_000412655.1 Myotis brandtii | reverse complement strand
AGTCTCTTTTGCATCGAATTGTGACTGGTGATGAAAAATGAATTTATTTTGAGAATCCCAAACGCTCAAAATTGTGGGTTGATCCAGGTCCACCATCATCATCAACTGCAAGGCCAAATCGCTTCGAAAAGAAGACAATGCTCTGCATTTGGTGGGATCAGGAAGGTGTGGTGTATTATGAGCTTCTAAAACCAGGTGAA
>NW_005354469.1:0-428 GCF_000412655.1 Myotis brandtii | reverse complement strand
CGCACCATCACACACTTCAAAACCAGTTAAAGACATGTTAAAAGATCTTGCCTGGGAAGCATTAACCCACCCACTGTATTCACCAGACCTTGCGCCTTCAGATTACCACTTGTTCTGATCGATGGCACGTGCACTTTCTGAGCATTTCTTCAAAATGTACGAAGAAGTGGAAAATTGGGTCTCTGAATGCTTCGCCTCAAAACAAGAAAAGTTCTATTACCTGAAATTACCTGAAAGATGGGGGAAATGTGTAGCTAGCGATGGACATTACTTTGAATAAAGCACTTTTGATGTTTCTCTTGAAATTATCGTGTTTTCTTTGATTACAAAATCCGCATATGATCCGGTACACCTAGTATTTATGAATGTTGCTTGTTTTTTTTTCTTTTTCTTTTTTTAAATATATTTCTTTATTGACTTCAGAGAGG
>NW_005354468.1:0-820 GCF_000412655.1 Myotis brandtii | reverse complement strand
TATCAACTCTTCTCTCATTGTGAGACCATCAGAATATGTAGCAATAATGGCCAACCGAGCATTTGATGTGACCTCAGTAGTTTCATCAACAGAAATTGAAAAATATTTACAACTACTTAAATCTTTTTTTAATTGATGTTGTATGTTTTTGTTAAGATCTATTATTTTGTCTTTGATAGTATTTCTACTGAGTGGTAACTCAGAAATTCTTTTAATAATATCATCTTTATTTTTCATATCGTGAAATAGAGCTGGTGCACATCTTAGAAATGTTTCCTTAATAAATTCTCCGTCACTGAGGGCTTTTCGATGCTGAGCTTTGGAGTGAGCAATACAGTGACTTGCTGATGTTAAATTTGTGGAGCATCTTACAAATTTAATGATGGAATTTGATTGACTTTTATAGAGGTGTAGCTGCCTAGAAATGTATTCCTTCCTTTCATCAATACTTTTTTTCAAAAGCTGACAATGATTGGTTTCAAAATGTCTCTTTACATTCCAAGTTCTGCTTACTACCATTTCATTACACAGTATGCACAATGATCTGTTGTTTCTGTCGACAATCCCTTACATCTCGGTCCATATGTCTTGAAAGGGTCGGCTACTGCTACTTCCACCCTCTATCATTCAATCTTGCTTTTTTTATTTTTTTGATTCTCCATCACAAGGCTGCAAAAATAAATAAATATAAATCACGGCCTTTTTTATAAAAGGTTGATAGGTTTCTTACCTATTAACTTTTTGCAGTGTAGTTGCACTGACTCCTGGTGCAAAACAATTCAAAGAGTATGTATAACCAACAAATATATGGTGCTGTAAT
>NW_005354467.1:3681-5079 GCF_000412655.1 Myotis brandtii | reverse complement strand
CACAGAAAAGCTCTCTTGGCTGTGTGTCACTTAGAGTCACTTGAGGTTTGGATTTAAAAGAGAGAAAAATTGTGTTCAGGATCAGTTTCATCATGTAGGGAAACACTGGGATCGGGATCAGTAATAGCGAGGAAGTAAATACAAAGGAAGCCACAGAAACCTAAAAATAAAAATCAGAGCAGAAATAAAAAACTGTAAACAGGAAATCAATAGAGAAAATTAATAAGTAAAAAAGCTGTTTTTGAAAGTTCAGTAGAATTGATAAACCCATACAGCCAGTACCCCCTGAAAAGAGAGAAGACACAAATTACTGTTGTCCAAGTGAAAAGAAGGGCCATTGCTTTGATGCCATGGACATTTAAAGGATCATAAAGGAATATTATGAACAACTCTATGTCCACAAATTTAATAACCTAAGTGAAATGGGCCATTTCCTTAAGCACAGTCTGTCAGAACTGACAAGAGAGAGTAACAGCAACAGGTCCTTTGAGAAGAACATGTGAATCTGGGGGGGCCTGTGATCATCCTGGGAGCTCCTTACCCCAGAAACTTCCAGGGAACAGGGGCAGCTCTGAGGGGAGAAGGGAAAGCCCTGTGGAGGTGCAGCTCATGTGAGGAATCCCATCTGCATGCCCACCCTCCAGTGCACCTACACTGCTTGAGGTAACACGCAGAGGGCTTCACTTTTTATAATCTTCTGGGGTCTTTGTCTTGCAGATATGGTTTCGCCCCCTTTCATGGGCTTACAGGAAGGCCACCAGGTGTTGGGGGTCCCCAGGCCATATCCGTCCTGGGGCCAGCGATAACAACCCGCTCCCGCAGGGCAGTGCATTGTTCACAATTTTTATGGCCTGACTCATCTTGCAAGACCAGTTTCCTGCTCACTACTGGGGATTGAGCCCACAACCTAGGCATGTGCCCTTGGCTGGAATCGAACCTGGGACCTTTCAATTCGCAGGCTAACGCTCTATCCACTGAGCCAAACCGGCTAGGGTTAGAGTTTCAGCCCTCAGACTGAAGGGTCTCAGGTTTGATTCTGATCAAGGGAACGTACCTTGGTTGCAGGCTCATCCATGCGTGCAGAGGCAACCAATCAGACACGTTGATGTTTCACTCTCTCTCTGTCTCTCCCCCTCCCTCCACTCTCTCTAAAAAGCAATAGAAGAAATACCCTCAGGTGAGGATTAACAAACAACAAACTAAAAAAGTAGATAAATGAGAGAAATATTCTTAATCTTACCAAAGACATTTTAATATTCATTCACTCATTATAAAAGATTTCAATTTCTAGATCCAATAACTTAATAAGAATTCACATTGCTTAAATGGGAATTATCATTATACTAGAAGCCCGTTGCAGGAAGATTCCTGCAAGAATAGGGCTTCCTCGGGCCGATC
>NW_005354467.1:0-1856 GCF_000412655.1 Myotis brandtii | reverse complement strand
ACTGGGTGAAAGAGGTGAAGGGATTAAGAAGTACAAATTGGTAGTTACAAACGTCACGGGGACGTAAAGTAGAGCATAGGGGATATAGTCAATAATATTACAATAACTATGTGTAGTGCCAGGTGGGTACTGGAAACATCAGGGGGAACACTTTGGTAAGTGTATGACAGTCAAATCATTCTGCTTTACATCTGGAACTAATACGAAATAATACTGGGGGGAATCCCTAGCACCTAATGATAGTGCCTAGTCAAAGCAGGCATTCAATAACTTGCTGAATACATGCTATACTAATAACTTGTGCAAAAATAATTATTATTCACCTCTTAAAGAAATGGAAATTGAAGCTCAGAGAGGTTTTTAAAACTTGCCTAAGGTTGTAAGTTAACAAATGGATGTGCTGGGGTGCCGAACCAGTCCCTTCGAATCCAGCCCAAACACTGGAAGGAGCTGCCAGGGGCAGGGCCCTGGTAACCAGCTGTCTCGGGGGAGACCGATTTCAGCAGATCCCTTCAAGATTTAGAGAGCTACAGCTGCATAAATAGTTAAGAGTTGAGCAGTTATTCACTCATTCATTGAGCAAACATAATAGAAACCGAGGAAGTTCCTAACCCTTTAATTAGTTGCTTAACTCCACCTCAGTGTGTGCTTTTAGAAAAATGTTAGTGTTGTGACTCTGTAAATCAGTGGATTTTTTAAAAAGTGAAGGTAGTTTCATTGCCAGTAGAATAATTACTACAAAGAGGACCTAGGTCGCAATATGAGCAGGAAATTCCTCCTTTTGGCAATTTCAACAATCACCTCATGGATCGCACACCCTTCTGGCCACCATCTAGCTGCACCCCACGTAAAATCATGTCTGGCAGAAAAGGACAAGGACTATACGATTTCACTCATATGTGGAATATAAAGCGGAAAGCAACAAACAAATAAACAAACCAGCTCACAGACACAAACAGTATGGTGGTTACCAAAAGGGAAGGAGGGCTGAGGGGAGGAGAAAGAGGACAAAAGGGTGAGCTACATGGGGAAGGAAAGAGACTAGACTTGGGATGATGAGCACACAATGCAATATATAGATGACATATTAATAGATATGAAAACCTGAACCTGTAAAATGTTATTAATCAATGTTACCCCAGTAAATTTAATTTAATTTAAAAAATAAAATTATATCTGGGTGTCCAATGGACATTTCCCTTTAAAACCACTTCTTTAACATATGATGTCTGGGACCATATTTTGCTTAGTTATAGGAATGTCTCATTTACTCATTGCAAACAACTGGAAGAAAATCTACTTAACCTTTCTTAAGGATTCGTTGAAGTTTTTCATATTTATCTGCAGAATATTTCCAACGACTGGGAGAGGAGTGGGGCCAGGTGGCAGCTTTCCTTGGGCATAGCTTCGGTTCCATAGAAAAAGGAGAATCAAACAAGAAAGACAAATCGCCAGGACAGTGAAGAGATCCATTGATGTGCTTTGTGTAAATGCAATTGAAAGTTTATAACCCAAAGATTTTGTAAATACTAAGTGCAAACTCATCTCCCAACATGCACTATGTCTCTGAACTTTGGGGTAAATATTGTTTTATCTTCAGTGTCCTTGGGCCTGCTGGTAGAGAGTACAACAAAACAAGAAAACAAACTCATAGATGCACAATGGAGTTGTGATTACCAGAAGGGTGAAGGGAGTGAGAAGGCTAACCCCTATTCTGTAAAACTACTGTCTGGAATTCTGTTATTCTTTAGATGGCCTCTTATTCTAAAAAATAACTTTGCTTTCTAGCCTGCTTTAGCCTGCTTATATAATGAGGAATATAAACTTAGCTGTCTGACCTTGTAGGCCAGAGACTA
>NW_005354466.1:0-4766 GCF_000412655.1 Myotis brandtii | reverse complement strand
ACCTTTCCTTACAGAAGGCAAAAAAGCAAGCAAGCAAGCAAGCAAACAAAAAAGCAAAAAAAAAAAAAAAATAAAAAAATAAGGCAATATTTTCTTTTTTAAAGAAGTGGCTTCATTTTATTAAGATTATAGATTTTCTATCTTAGAAAGCAGTATTAAAAACCAGCAGCAAAACTTCAGTATTTGAAATATAAATGATGAAGTTATTTCTTAAAATCAATAACTTTGAATCAACTGAAAAACCAATGTGCTTTATAAATATGCCTTTGAAAGTAGTTTCCATATCATCGTGGTGAGTATATTGGCTCAGTGGATTGCAATCCGAGTGCAAAGTATGCTGTTCCATTTATAAAAAGTATAAAAGTATTGAAATGTCGGAGGCCGTTAGTAGCATCCTCAGTGAACAGTTCTGGGCCTACTGTGTGAAAGGCACTTAGGTAGGTACTGGGAGCATTGTTGTTTGAGAGCTATTTCAGGCTACTTAGAGGCATACCCAAGGCTTTATCTAGAAAGCAAAAATACATATAAGTATACGGTGGCACATGCAACTTGGAGGCTAGAGAATTGGATGAGGGCCCTGGTTTGGGGTAGGAACACTTCATTGAGAAAGTGGTGTATGACGTGATGGCGGATCTGAGACAGTTGGCGAGGAGGAGAGTTCTAGGTAAGGCTGGCATGTCAGGTTGTGCCATACACAGGGCACTGCATTCCAGGGGTCTTGTTCCCATCCCCAAATCGATGTAATTTATTCTTCCTGAATGTGAAGCAAACATGATGCGATCATCCTCTTTAGACAAGTGGTCTAGAGTGGATGATGAGCAAAGTCAACGGAAGGGTGGCAAGTACGTAGTAACAGTTCTGGGCCCATCTGCTACCCTGAGAATGTCAAATAGTCGTGAACATCCAATCACAGGCAGCCTTTTTATTGCTCACATTAGCAACTTAGCTCGGAACTAGGTCAAACCTTTGGAGACCACACACTGTTCAGCCTGCGGGCCTTGGCCTTGGAGGTTGGAGTCATGGGCAACAGAGGTACTCACATCTCTGCTTACGGCACGTTTAGCAACTGTGATTTCCTCCCCATTTCACCACTGGGCCCAACAACAACAAAACAACTCACCCAACATTTAATTTTAAAATCACAGTTGATGTACAATATTAGATTATTTCAGGCATACCACCCCGTGATTAAACATTTACATAACTTATGAAGCGATCACCCCGATATATCTAGTACCCACCTGGTGGCATTCATAGTTATTGTAGTATTATTGGCTGTATTCCCTGTGCTGTACTTTACATCCTGGGGACTATTCTCTAACTACCAAATTGTATTTCTTAATCCCTTCATCTTTTTCACCCATTCATCCCCGCAACCACCCTCCCCTCGGGCAACCATCAAAATGTTCTCTGTACCTATGAATCTAAAAACCCTAGCATTTTTGTTTTTAAGTTGTTAGTTCTAGACAACTTCATGGTTGTTTGGGAAAGAAAAAAATATAGCCCTAGCCAGTTGGTTCAGTGGATAGAGCGTTGGCCTGCGGACTGAAGGACCAACCCCAGGTTTGATTCTGATCAAGGGCATAGGCCTGGGTTGTGGGCTTGATCCCCAGTAGGGGGCGTGCAGGAGGCAACCAATCAATGATTCTCTCATCATTGATGTTTCTATCTCTCCCTTCCTCTCTGAAATAATAATAAAAAATATGTATTAGAAATAATAAAAATATGTATTATACATACATACAGTATATATATACACACACATATATACATATACATACTAGTATATGTTTTTAAAAGAATACAGACAAATTGAAAGGAAAAAGATTTTACTTTTAATTTCCTTCTTAAATACCCATAGCTACTTACCTGTTGGGCATGGCACAACTTCCCTCATCACTCACACACCGGCACCCCCACTTCTGGTCCTGCATTGATGGGCTCTGTACTGCTTTCTAATCACAGCAGCTGCCGTGCACCCAGCTTCACAGAGGCAGGCCGTGGCAGGAGCACCGTGCGACCTACTGTTGGAACTTCGCACTGATCTGAACCAGTGGTTTGTGTCGCGTCTGATGGGTGTGGAGTATTTCTGTGATTTTCTTGAAAATCTGAAATCCCCTGCAGTGTCCCTGGGTGTTTGCTCTGGTGTTCCAGGGCACGTTGGTGCGCGGTTTGGGAACCACACCGTGATCTTACATCTCGATCGTGGGAGAGAGACTGGAGATGACTTGCCTCCTGGTCTGGGTAGTGACCCAGGTCGGTTGTCAGATGGCACAGCTGGGTGCCCGGCCGTGTAAACCCTCCCTCCCTTGTCACAGCACCCGTGTTTATAGCTGCATTTCCCCTGCTGGTCTGACTTCTGTTTGCAGCCCAGCCATCCTTGCTGAGTCCAGCATCCTGCATTTTATAGCCAGTTGTTCGGTTTTGTGTGCAAGTGGGTGACACAGTTATTCCCGAGTCTCCGGTGTGGAGCTGATGCTTTACGTAAACCGTGCTCACCTAAAGCGTCCAGGGCCGGGACGCTCAGACAGCACGACTGAGCGAGTCTAGGACGTGTGGGCTGGTTCCCTGGGAGCCGAATCACACAACAACATACATAGTGTGTGGAAGTGACACGTCGGTCAGTGCACGGTGGCCACCAAGTCCCCGCCGTGACGTCGGAACCTCTGTTCCCTGAGGACGTTAGAGAGCAGTGAGGCCGACCTTACCTGCACCGCCTCTTTCTGTTGCAAGTGACAGATGCTGAAGCCAAGGGCGGAGGCGCTGGTTCTTCTGACAGAACTGGCCCGTGTAATTGGCCCATGTGATCTGGGAGCAGCCTGGTGCTCAGACTTGGGTTTCTACATACCATTTGCAGGTAAATGGAGACAGGCCTGCTTGGAGAAATGGCTGATTCCAGAACCAGAGCAGAGGAACTGGGAGGTGGGCCTGGGACAGCATGGTTGCAGGAAAGAGAGTCATGTCCAAAGGACACTGGGCGTGGTTTGAAGGCACCCCCGGTGGTCAGATTTGGGACAGTCTGAACGTCAAACAATGATGGCAATTGATTGTTACACAAGAAAAAAAAGTGCACGGAGGAGTAGAAAGGCGGAGACGGAATGAAAGAATTAGAAAAAGCACTATTTTGCAGTCCCAAAATGGAATAATGGAGGCAACAATTATCAACGAATGCTATAAATCCATGATGAAAAATAATTGGGAAATAGGACAGCCACATGATTCCAAATTCTCACCCCAGGTTTTTTTTGTTTTGGTTTTTTTTTTTCTTTTTTCTTTTTACTGATATAAAGGGGGACATGTACCTTTACAACAGAGAGATGTGGCAGTATTCATCTGAACGAAGTGATCAAGCTTAGCATCAGTAATAACGGGATAGCATAACATTCCGTGTGCTCTGATGTAATGAAAGAGAAAGTTCACAATATGAGAGTATTTTTGCCAAAAAGTGTTTAACTTGTGTCTAGACTTAGCTTTTGGTTCACAGGAAATACAAGGGGTGGACGAACAGATTTCAATAATAAGACTGACAAAGTACGTCGATTAAGGGGTGATCAAATTTGAGGAGTGCCTGGAAAAGCGGGAGTGAACAGTGACCTTTGTCAGACCCAGCAAATACTTGTGGGATGCAGTGGAATCGAACTAGTGAAGGGGTGAGTCAGGCGAAGACTGGTTCTAGACAGAAGGGAAGGCCTGTTTGAAAATCCACTTCTATGCCTGCAATAATGGCCACATTTCACAGTACATACAGTATTTTACTTTCAGCGGTAATACTTGCTTTCTGAATTCAGGGCCAGAGCGCTCGGTGGGAGCCCCGGTCATCTTTCCCACACAGGGGGCCTCTGGCTTGGGCGAGGGCTCCTCGGGAGGGGGCGGGTGCAATTATGTTTGGCTCCTGGGTGAGCGATGAGTCGGGCACTTAATTATGTCCAAAGAGCAGTTGCAGAAGCCGCAGGAGAGTCATTATTGTCCGTCTTGGCTGCATGCAAGGCTTTTAATCTGTAAAGAAGCGCTTCTGTGCGGAAGGGCTGCGTGCAGAGCCACGTCGCGTCCTGATGGTCTCCCCGGGATGTTCAGAGTGAACGCAGTCCCTGCGTCTGCCACGGCTGCTGCCTTCCGGGCTTCAAAGGGCTGGTGCTTCGCTGTGGCTCTAGCCCCTGCGGCCTCAGCATCTGAGGGGGGTTCCCGTGAAAGGGTAACGGTCCGTGTCTGAGTTAAGTCCCTGGAAAAATCTGGATGTTTCAAGTGGAGAGGAAGTAAAATGTGCCTCTTGAGAATTCAAGGACAAACCAAGATGAGACACAAAACAACCAAATGAAACATCCACGGCGCTGAAAGGAAAGGAACGGCGGCCGCAGTCCTTAGCTCAGGGGCCTCTTACGTTCTGGAGGTGGATAATTTTATGTCACGTGCCTCATGGCAGGGGATATTTCCACACAGGATGCGTTCACTGAGGGGTGTGTGCACTTGCTTAGGTGGGTCGGTGTTTTTGACAATGACACTGAGTTCTGTTGGTGTTGGCAGCGTCCCTGGCATCTGCCTGCCCTCGGCGCCCCAGGGCTGTGGATGAGCCGCGTGGGCTCTTGTCCAGGCTCCGCTTTTCCACTTGGCCGTTCAAGGACTTCATTGGGGTGACTGTCCCTCTCTCGTGCACGACTAGCTTTCCCCGCTCTATCACGTTATTCCCATCAAAATAGGGTCATGTCGGAGCAGCTCCATTGTGTTTGAAAAGTCCTCTTTTCTCTCTCTCTCTCTCTCTCTCTCTCTCT
>NW_005354465.1:1321602-1332592 GCF_000412655.1 Myotis brandtii | reverse complement strand
AATGATGAATGACCACACGGTATCCTCCTCAGGCATGAACACCAGGAAGGACCGAGCCCGGGTCTGGCCATTTACATGCTTAGATTTTCTCACCTCTCCCTCTCACTGTTCTCTGTGTAAGAGTTTTACGGAAATGAAGAGTCAGATTGTTTGCTTCCTACAGGCCATTGCTGAGGTTCATCCATTGCTTGGGGAGAGAGCTCCGTCGAGGAGAGAGCCAGAAATGTGATTATTTTCCATGTTTGGGGTTAAATAGTTTCTACTAAACAGAGAAAGTGTAAAAATTTAGTGTCCATTCAAATGGCTCTGAACTAGGAATAGTAGAGGATTACAGAGTCTAAAGGGCTTGTTACTGGATCTCACTTACACTTCTGGGGCTTATAAACAATCTCCTCCAGTTCCTCCAAGTTGTCTTTGACTGTTGCCACCACTGATGTGTCAAGAGAAGCGCACAGCTTGCAGATATACTCCGTGGCTTCCGTTGTGTTTTTGGCATCCCCAACGCCAACCGAGGCAGTCAGCCCAATGACCTGTGAAGAGCACTCCAAGCCATGAGATGACCGGGGAAAGCATGGTATTTCCTCGGCCCCTCCTGTAACTCTCTCCTGCTACCGCAGGCTTCCCCCCAACTTCAAATAAAGAACAGGGACATTTTTTCCCCCTGAAACTCTCTATGACAGTGTAAATAGAAAGGTCCTCATTAAGTAAAGCACTGAATAAATGCAGAAGTCACAATGCATGAGTTGAACAAAAATCAGCATAGATATGAAGAGAGGAAACCCTTTCAAGGCAGGGCTTCTTCCTTCTTTACCCGTGTGTCCCCCATGATGAGTAGAACAACATACTGAAAAGGAAAAGGGCTGCAATCGGACATACTTCCATTCCAAGCCCAGCCATGTCACACTGGCTGTGTGTCCTTGGACAAGCAGCTCCCACTCTGTAAAGCTGGGTAACAATAGCAATTTAAAATGGTAGCTGTGTGAATTTAGTAAGATAACATTTGTAAAGAATATAGGTTAACAGTCACCTAATAAATATTTGTTTCTTCCTCTAATAGCTTCTCAATAAATACTGAACTACCAATTTTTGTTTCTAGAAGAAAAGGGTGTAAGAAATGTGATTGCAACTGAATTTTGTCTATGGGCACCATCCCGAATTTCTTCCCACCTGTTTCCTAAACAGGTAATTATTAGGGTTAGAGAACTGTACAAAAATGTGAGGTTACTATGCTACAAATTCATGATTCCCAACTTCATCTGAGCCCCCAATATGACCAGGCAATTCTTCTGTGGATTAGTTCTCTCTTCCATTTCAAATCCTCTCTATGCATCTTCCATTCCCATCTTCTACGTTCAAGAGAAAAGAGGGCTTATATCCAACTTCCCTTCCTTTCCTGCTCCATCTGAGAACTACTCTCTGTGATGATTCCTCTTACCCTCTCCCCTTTCCTGCTCCATCTGAGAACTACTCTCTGTGATGACTCCTCTAATGACACCAAAAATAGCAAAAATGGTTTTCCATCTGGTCTCCTGTACTAATCCAGCTACTTGCCTACTTATCCAAAACCTCTGGTCTCCCCTGGCATCTTTTAAAAATAAAAAAGTTCTTATTGATTTGAGAGACAGAGGAAGGGAGAGGGGGAGAGAAATATTGGTGGGGGAGAAACATTGATCAGCTGCCTCCTGCATGCCCCCGACTGGGGGTCAAACCTGCAACCTGGGCATGTGCCCTGACCAGGAATGGAACCAGCAACCTCTCAGCACATGGGACACATGCAACCAACTGAGACACACTGGCCAGGGCTCTCTTGGCACCTTGTTCTATCAATCATTCCCTCTCTCCCATCCTTACTCACCTACTGCTATTCACTACTTCACACTCTACACTCAAGTGATACTTAAAAGCTTCAAGATTCTTAAGCGCACCATGTTCTTTCATCCCTCTGTGCCTCTGGACACACAGTAGCCTTTCCAGAAAACCACCCAGCTATCTACCTTGTAAACTCTTGTTAGTGTTTGCCTAACCTAACTTCTGTTAGGACTTGCCTTACCTTCACAGCACACTCAGGAGCTCTTTTACTTCTCTTGTGATTGCACCATGTACTCACCTCCATAGTGTGCCATCATGATATACTATGACATAATTCTAACATAATTGGCTCCCCATGAAACTTCAGCTGTTTGAAGGCAAGGAATATGTCTTTTTATATTTGCATCCCCAGTGCCTTGCACAGTGCATGGAGGCACCTGATACATATTTGTTAAGTGGATAAATTAACCAATGAATCAAATTTAATCAATGAGTTATATAATATGGACTTAGAACCTGAGAAGGACATCTTCACTGTGGCCATAAGAGTAAGTCAAGCCTGGCCAGTGTGCTCAGTTGTTGAGCATCAACCTATGAATCAAGAGGTCACTGGTTCGATTCCTGGTCAGAGCCCATGTCCGGGTTGCAGGCTTGATCCCCAGCAGGGGATGTGTAGAGAAACGATGATGTTTCTCTCTCATCGATGTTTCTATCTCTCTATCCCTCTCCCTTCCTCTCTCTCTAAAAGTCAACAG
Organism: Myotis brandtii; assembly: GCF_000412655.1. Classification (NCBI taxonomy): domain Eukaryota; kingdom Metazoa; phylum Chordata; class Mammalia; order Chiroptera; family Vespertilionidae; genus Myotis; species Myotis brandtii. The sequence continues at coordinate 1,330,028 of NW_005354465.1, read as the reverse complement.
AAATATGTAGCTCAGTGGTTGAGCGTCCATCTATGAACCAGGAGGTCACAGTTCAATTCCTGGTCAGGGCACATGCCTGAGTTGCGTGCTCAATCCCCAGTGTGGAGCGTGCAGGAGGCAGTTGATCAATGATTCTCTCTCATCACTCATGTTTCTATCTCTCTCTTCCTCTCCCTTCCTCTCTGAAATCAGTAAAAAAATATTTTTTAAAAAGAGTAAATCAATACGATTTAGGAAGGTGACAGCTCTGCTGAGGAACCCATCTGACGTTGCAGATACCTGGGGCAGTGGGTCTGAAGATCCTCCAAGTTTCTGATCTAGATAATGAAACATGATCACATTGTAAGGATGGAGTTTGCTGGTGTTGTGGCATTCATCAAATATCATCAAAGTAAAGACAGAGAGTGATGGAATAGTCCCATTTTTAAGGCTGTTCACAAGAATCTGTGGAGTTAAAATGATGATGTCATTGTTCTCAACAATCTGATCCACTGAGATATTCTCAACTGTGGCTCCAGAAATGCCTGCAATTTTGTACCTGGAAATGACAGAAACTGCCTATTACCAACCACGGTGTGAGTGAGAAACCACAAAGATATGAAACACTAGATCAGAACATTAATTGACTGCATTCTCCCTAAGTCAAAAAGGAGACAAGTGCTTAGCAACGTCTTACACATAGTAAGTGATCAATAAATGCAAGCTAGTTAAAATGGCTAGGAGTATATATTAAGCCACTAAGAAACTAGTACTTAAAGAGTCATAGTAAATAAATCATAAAATCATTAAAAAGTTAAATGTGCCAGTTAAATGTAAAATGTATCTCTTAAGTCATTTACTTAGGATTTCAGGTATAGCTAACAAAACAGACTTGAATCCTGAAGGAATTACATCTGGATTCTATAAAAGCTGAATCTACTCTGAATTTTTTGAATCATGGTTTCCCAAAACCAAAACAAAGCAGAAAGCACCCCAGTTACATAAAGCTAGAGAAAAACAAGTTCGAACAACTGTTATACTTACCCATGTCTTTCAAAATATTTTAAGAAGACGGATTTCTGCTGTTCATACACTGGGAGTTGATTAGCAAAAAACACAATCTTCCCCTTTTGTCCTCGCGGAAATTTCTGAAGATGATGTTCACATATGAGAAGTGCAACAAAGGTTTTCCCACAACCTTTTAACATAAAGAAAAAGAAAAGGTCACTAATATCCTATTAAAATATTTCTGTTGAATGGTAATTATTTTTGGCTCTCCTAAAACCACTGGATGGACTAGTAAACCGGTAATGTGAATGGGTAAACAATGGCAGAATTTATACCAGGACTAACAAATATTAACCTACTCCCTAGGTAATATGAACTCAAACAGTCAGGGCCTGAAGCAAGCGAAAAGATGGCATTTTTTTCCCCCCTCGGGTTCTTTAAAATACCTTGAGACTATATTAATAACATGGTTTTCTCAAAAGACAAATGGAACAAGAAAAAAACTAAAACTTGCCCATTTCATCCCAGTATTCAATAAAAGGGGGGAAAAAAGGAAGCAGAGAAACAAACCATCTAAGTTCTGGCAATCAGCTTACCAGTAGGAGCACATATTATTGTGTTTTTTCCTTCTAAAGCAGGACGAGCAAGCTCTAGTTGGTAATTTCTTGGCTTAATTGGGCTCTGAGTACAAGATGCTTCTGAAACACAAAAGGAACATAATTACCAAGGAGTTTCTGCCTGAGGGATCAAGGCAATAGCTATCTATTGTCAGACAGACAGGAATGCTGACTACAGTAAGAAGGGCCTCATGTGGGAAAGTTTACAATCCTTGTTTTTAACATTCTAGCTTCTCCACTGATTTCAAGTGAAGAATTCTCCCTCAATGACAAAGTAGTGATGGCAAAAAGGGAAGAAAAAAATAAAAGAACAAATGGCTTAATTCAGGGCAACACAGATGCCCACCGGTTAAAGGAAATGCTACATGGAACAAAACAGCAAGAAATCTTTGAAAAACACTAAACTGTATAAATCTTGAATTCTCAAAGCAATCGCTTCTTGAAGAGCAGTCATGCTTTGTAATTCTGAAGGCTCTCACATGCTATTTTCTCTCAAAAGTGAAGGGGAAAAGAAGACATTTGGGGGCTAGCTATCTGAATTCTGACGCACACCCTTGCTTGTCGATAAACTCCTTTCTATCTGTGATGCCTGTCCTGCCTTGCAGAACCTGTTTCCCGGAATACTCCCATTTTACAGAGGCCATAAACCGTGAACCACATACAACACCCTGAGGGGTTTGGCAGTGCTGGCACCAGACAGGCCTCTGAGTGTAATCTCACTTCCCCCATCCTAACTCACAGGGGGCTGCAAAGCCCATGAAAAGTCCAGAAGCCTGATCTATATTTGGGGGACAAAGAAACTAAAGGGTATAAAGGGAAAGCTTCATCCATATTCATCACTCAGGATTTGGAAACTGACTCCCCTGAGTCACGGCATGTGTGCATCTAGAAATAAAGGCTATTTTTCTGAATATCCTCTGAGTGTCCAGCTGATTAATTCTTCTGCATTAATCTGGTGTGTTGGCTGGGAAAATACCAGTCATGCTGCCTACTTAGGGCACCACTGGTAAAGGCCAATGGCCGGTCCTTTTGCCCAGCTCCCTCCTGAAGATGGGAAAGGTATGCCTCCAGTGATTTACTGGATTCCAGTCCTCATCGGGCCTGGATGACCGGGACCTCCGCTTGCGCCTCAGTGGACTTCAAGCAGGACAGAAAAGCCCTTTCTGGAACCAGACGTCTGACTGGTGAGTTTTCCCCCGGGGGGAGCAGTCTGAGTTCAGGCCTGTCTTTTGGGACAGAAGAAGTGGCTGATCACCACTTAGGCAAAATATTTGCCTCGGTTCAGGGACTTTCCATGAGTGGAAGTCAAAGCTCAAACTGACTGTGAATGTACGAGTCTGTGTGAAGCGAAAGTTACCTTGTGTTTGTCCTGTGTCTCTGTTAACTGGGAGGTATTACATGGTTTAACTGCAAATATGGGAAGTCGTTTCTCCAAACCCACTGTTTTAGAATGTATGTTAAAGAATTTAAAGAAAGGTTTTCCTGGGGACTATGGGGTGAACCTAGTTCCCTGGAAGTTAAGAAAGATGTGTGACATAGACTGGCCATCTTTGGGTCAAGATGGCCAGAGGAGAGCACATTGGATATCCCCGTAATCAGGAATGTTTACAGAGTTATAAAGGGAGTTTTCTGTTGTTGTTTTTTTAATATAAATTTTTATTAATTTCAGAGAGGAAGGGATAAGGAGATAGAAACATCAATGATGAGGAAAGAATCATTGACTGGCTGCCTCCTGCACCCCCCATCCCCCCACTAAGGACTGAGCCCACAACCTGGGCATGTGCCCTGACCAGAATCAAACTGTGACCTCTTGGTTCATAGGTCTATGCTCAACCCCTGAGCCATGCCAGCAGGCAAGAACCAGAAGTTTTAAAAAACAATCAGAGGCTTTATATCACTAATAGATAAGCAAATGGAAATATGTTAAGAGCCACAAATACCTTGAAAATCATCTATTGAGTCCAAACTATCCATTTGAAAGAAAAGGAGACTTTCTAAAAGGTTAAGAGAGTTCACTAAGGACCTTTCACATGTCAGAAAAGTTGAAAGCAACTTATATTCATTGATTTTATTTTGAAATGACCAAAAACTTGAATCATTCAGTTGCAGAAGTAATCTATAAATTTGCTTCTCATGGTGTTATCCCCAAATCACATCTTTCTTCTAATACTACTAATGTATATCATAATTTTCCCCCTGATGCCCTTTGGTAAATAACTTTTTACTGTGGCTTATTATGCAACTTTCTGGTCTCAAGAAAAGAACAAGATGGGCCTTTTACAGCCACAGGTAACTCATACCGGGCCTTTGTATGAATTAGAAAAAGCTCTCCGCTCAGAGGACATAGCCCCTCAACGCACTTTTTGACAAACAGCACAAGCTGGATCTCAATCCCCTCTCAACCCTCAGCTGCGTACACATGGGCAGCGCACAAACTTCATCAATTTACACTGCAGCCCTGGGATCCTAGAAGGAAAGATAGCAAATGACTCTCAAATAGTAGAAATATTTCATTAGAAAGCAGGGCTGATTTTTAAAATCCTGTCTGTGAAAGCAGGAGCTCATGGACATTGAGTTTCTGGGAGGACTATTTGCATTTTCATGTAGAGCTGCCTATATTTTCTTAGTGATAAAAGAAGACCAAAAAAAGAAGATAGAAGAGGAAGAAGTTGACAATTGAATTCCTAACCATAGAAAAAAGTATTTCTTGTCATGTAAATTCTCTTTTCTTTATTACTTTCCCTTAAAAACCTTTTCATAAGGCTGTGACTTTTGGTACTGAAAACAAGTCCCCACACAAAATACTTGAAGGGCAACATATGGAAAAGAAAAAAGAGTGCTGGGTACCTGCAGGTGGACATGAATTCTGACTAAGATTCTGGCATTCTGGTTCTTCCTTGTAGAAAATCTGTACGTCGGAAGTTTCTATTTCCCCATCCTCAAGCTCTTTCGTTTCCTCTTTTGCACCTTTATGAGACCAAGAAGCATCTTAGAATCTTTACATAAACTGATTCCAGTCTTGATTGTGAAAGCCTCACAATGAGGTCATAATACTAAAATTGTAAACTCCCATTAAGATTTCTCACAAACACTCCTGTCACCTTTAAAACAATTAAAATAATCTTTTCAAGTTTGCTACCTCAATTTGGAGTTTGAACTCCAAAGTCATTTCCGACTTTATTATTCAAAGTGTAGGACATAGATCAGCAATTTCAGGAACTTGTTAGAAATGCAGACTCTTGAACCCCTACTGCAACAGAATCTGCATTTGAACAAGATCCCTGGGTGGTTCATATGCACACTAAAGAAGATATTCATGTCTTCCTTTCCTGGCCTCCCCAGGAAATCAGATGTGTATTTCTGGAACAACTTGTGATCTAAAGAAGCCACAAAAAGCTAAGAGGGTTTACCAAACTCAACCTTTAAAACAGTAGTTCTCAACCTTCCTAATGCTGCAACCCTTTAATACAGTTCCTCATGTGGTGACCCCCAACCATAAAATTATTTTCGTTGCTATGTCATAACTGTAATTTTGCTACTGTTATGAATCGTAATGTAAATACTTGATATGCAGGATGTATTTTCATTGTTACAAATTGAACATAATTAAAGCATAGTGATTAATCACAAAAACATTATGAATAATATATGTGTTTTCCGATGGTCTTAGGCGACCCCTGTGAAAGGGTCGTTCGACCCCCAAAGGGGTCGCGACTCACAGGTTGAGAACCGCTGCTTTAAAATGATGCTTTGAGGTTAGCTTCAGGACTCAGATACTTAATCACAATAGATTCTTTTTTTCAATTCTGCTCTGGTTCAGTTCCAGATGGCTTCCAGGCAGAGAACCAAGCAATGTCTATCATGAATCTACTGTGAAAAGGGATAAGTCCTGGTTTGGACCCTCTTAACTCTTGAATTTTCAAGAGATTTCTCTGATAATCTAAACCCAAATAGTGAGTTCAGACCCTGCCTCCGCCAAGTCCTTTGGGCCAGATGGGCTAATTCTGGATGAGAACGGTTTGCCCTGGTCCATATTTAGGGGTTATATACACCCAAACTACTTCTGTAGGCAAGTAGCCCCTTGCCTTCCAGAATTCAATTTCATGCTGATCTCTCATTAGAGAGGTAGCGATGGGTATCAGAGGGGAAAAATGCCTCTGACAGCGAGTGAAAAACAGGTAGGAGTGAAGGAAGCCCTAAGGAGAACTAGGAGGAAGCAGAGCATGTTTTCAGACCCTCCCCTCTCCCCTTCAGAACTGTTCCTTCAAAATCCTACCTTTCTCTATAATCCACAGTTCACTAAAATTGCTCTCTTCTTTCTCCAAAGCAAGTTTCAAATATTTGGGCCAGTTCTCCTTGTCTGATCTGAGAAGGCACTCAACCATTTTCTCTGCACCTGCCATCGGCCCCTTGTTGGAACAAACCTGAGCAAGACAACTGCAGTTGACTGATCAATTATTTCAAAGTTTTCCTTTTATGAGTTTTTATTGAAGAAATACCAACTTAAGTGCTATCTGATTTAAAATTATTGTTTGGTTCAATAGGTCTTATTCATGAACATTTTTGCCCCATCCCACACAATTTTTTAAAAAACCCTTCCTTTGCCCTAATCCCGTGGTCGGTAAACCACGGCTCACGAGCCACATGCAGCTCTTTGGCCCCTTGAGTGTGGCTCTTCCACAAAATACCATGTGTGGGAGCGCACGTACAGTGCAGTTGAAACTTCGTGGCCCATGTGCAGAAGTTGGTATTTTGTGGAAGAGCCACACTCAAGGGGCCAAAGAGCTGCATGTGGCTCGTGAGCCGTGGTTTACCGACCACGGGATTAGGGCAAAGGAAGGGTTTTTTAAAAAATTGTGTGGGTGGATAGAGCATCGGCCTGCGGACTGAAGGGTCCCAGGTTCGATTCTGGTCAAGGGCATGTATCTTGGTTGTGGGCACATCCCCAGAAGGGGTTGTGCAGGAAGCAGCTGATCGATGTTCCTCTCTCATCAACATTTCTAACTCTCTATCACTCTCTCTTCCTCTCTGTAAAAAATCAATAAAATGTATATTTAAAAATAAATAAATAAATAAAATAAAATAAAAAACCCTTCCTTTGTCCTTGTCCTCTTCATATTGTATCACTATGTCAAGCCAAGTATTCTCACCTCCTCTGAGATCTTATATTCAATCATCATCAGCAATATTAGGAAAACAACCCACATACTAGCCATTCAAAATATGGGTATATTGGCATAGAGAGATATTTGAAAGGACATAACCAAATATTAACAAATGGGTTTTTCAAGGTGGTGAGATTTACATGACTTTTATTATTAATCATAATCATAATAACTAAAATTTATTGAGCACTTATTATGCACCAGGCATATGTAAGCACTTTACATATATTCTCTAATTTAATATTTATAAAAATATAGTAATAAGACGCCATTTTAAACATGAATAAACAGAGGCTTAGAGAAACTAAGTAACTTGCCTAAGATCATATCACTAGTAAGTGTTTGAGTTAGGATTCTAACAAAGTTTATTTGTGTCCAGAGCCTGAATACTTAGCCACTAGATTATATGGCTTTTTTAAATTTGCTAAACTAGTTGATTTTATTTAAATTTGCATAAAACATTATTCAGAAAGCAATAAAAATCTTTTTAACTGAAAATAGGACAAACCTGAAAAAATTTGTGACATAAAAATTACTCAATTCACAATTAAATTACTATTCTAGGTAATTATGCCTGAGATTTGAAGAATTTTGTGGATTGCAGGATCTTTCTTAGGTCTAAAGCATTACAGAAAACAGAAAACATTTTCCATGTTCAAATTATTTCCCAATTCAAAATTTTATTTTAATTAAATTACCTGTCTAATTTCTTCACATTCCTGATTAATTAAACATTCAGATAGTTCAGGAAGGATATCATTTGGATTAATTCTGGTTTTAAATTCTGGTTGCAAACGCCTTAAAAGCGATCTGTGTTCCTCCAACTTTTCTATTTTGTGGAAATCCCAACTTTCAATGGCTTCATAAAGTCCAGAATAACCTGAAAAAAAAAAAAGAGAGAGAGAGAGAAAGAAAATTGGGGGCTTTTATGAGACCAACTAAAAAATACTTTGAGATTATTTAATATCAAGAAATCATGTCTGAATGTATAGTGAAGAGAACTCAAAAATATCTAAATCTCCTTAGTTATTATGAACTTTCAAAAAGAAAACTCGATATTCATTTTAGGTACCCAACATTTTAGATCTTCTAACAGTATTTATCATCTCTTGGGAGAAAATATAAAGGATAAATGTGAAGTTTTACATTTGATCTTAGTATAAAATCTTCCTTCCAAAGTGCATCCATAGATTCCACCTACAACTCCTGATTCATCTTTCAATGAGCCAAGCCATCATGTTAAGTTTCTTGTCAGTGCAAATTAGTAAAGGCAAACAGAAATATAGATTATAATTCCAGCCCTGTAGAAGATTACCTTCTGTGTTATTCCAAGAAAATAAAACTAAGTATAATGAGAAAATCTGAGGTGGAAAAAAATTACTTCCAATTGTAATAATCCAAGAATGCTTCACTCTAAAGTTCTCTAAAGAATTACCAGGCTTGTCCAACCTTAAGGCCCACAACCTTTTTATTAGTATACTAGTGGCCCAGTGCACAAAATTTGTGCATGGGGGGGGTTGTCCCTCAGCCTGGCCTGCACCCTTTCCAATCTGGGACCCCACGAAGGATGTCCTACTGTCGGTTTACAAGGATTGGACATCCAAAACTGCTGGCTCCTAACCGCTCACCTGCCTGCCTGCCTGCCTGATTGCCCCTA
>NW_005354465.1:1312282-1321481 GCF_000412655.1 Myotis brandtii | reverse complement strand
CGGCCCCGCCCCCTATCAGCCTGATCAATCACAACTGCCATCCCACCTTGGCCTGATCAACCACAACTGCCATCCCACCCTGGCCTGATCACCCACAACTGCCCTCCTCTCTTGGCCTCTAACCGCCTCTACCTGACCCACCACCATGGCTTTGTCCAGAAGAATGTCTGGAAGGTCTCCTGGCAGGTCTCCCAGTCTAATTAGCATATTACCCTTTTATTAATATAGATAGAGACCTGGTGCATGGGTGGGGGCTGGCTGGTTTGCCCTGAAGGGTATCCCGGATCAGGGTGGGGGTCTTGCTGGGGTATCTGGCCAGCCTGGGTGAGAGGCTGATGGCTTTTTGCAGGCTGGCCACACCCCCTTCAGGATGGGGGGCCCCACTGGGATGCCTGGCCAGCCTGGGTGAGGAGCTGATGGCTGTTTGCAGGCTGGCCACAGCCCCTTCAGGGGGGAGGGGGCCTGCTGGGGGGCCTGGGCCAGCCTGGGGGAGGGGCTGATGGCTGTTTGCAGGCTGGGCACGCCCCCCAACGGGGACCCTCACCCCGTGGGGGTGTGGCCAGCTTGGGTGAGGGGCTGATGGCCGTTTTCAGGCTGGGCACGCCCCCCAGTGACCCAAGCTCCCAGCCTCTCCTTTTTTTCTTTTTTTTTTTTTTCAGCGCCTCCTTGAGCAGAGGCCAGGGAGGGCTGGAAGCAGGAATCTGGGATTTATTTATCTTCTACAGCTGAAACTTTATATCCTTGAGCAGAGCTCAGGGCTGGCCAGGACAGGCGGGAAGCTTGGCTTCCTCCATCGCCGGGGGCAACCCAAGCCTCCTGCTCGCTCCAGCTCCATGGCCGCCGCCATCTTAGTTGGGTTAATTTGCATACTTGCTCCTGATTGGCTGGTGGGGGTAGCAGAGTAATGGTTAATTTGCATGTTCCTCTTTTATTAGTGTAGATAAATAGCAGAACAACAAAATGAACACATGTAAATCCATTCACAACTTAAGAACTAGAATATTCCATTTGCGGGTGTGTGCCTCTGTTTCTCCCACCCTCCTATCTCCTTGCAAATATACTCCTACCCTGTATTTGATGTATCAATCCCTTAATTTTTTTGAGTAGTTGCATGACATATCTTTGATTCTCTAAACAATATGTTTTGTTTAGCTTGCTTGGAACTTTATAATTATATTCTACTAAATGGAATTTTCTATGATTTTTAAAACAGTTTAATATTACATTTCTAAGCTTCACCTATGTTGTTGTCTGTAGCTTTGCTCATACTGAGGAGGAAACTGGTCTAGCAAGGCGTGTCAGGCCATAAAAACTGTGAACAATGCACTGCCCTGGGTGGGGGAGGGTTGTTATGCTGGTGCCAGGATGTGACCTGATACCTGGGGGCCTTTCTGCAGGGCCACGAAGGAGGCAGGGGGCCTATCTGCAAGACAAAGACCCCAGCGGGATATATATAGACAGGCTCTCTGCATGTTTCTTCACTCTGATTTGGAAATTATTCCCGGAGTCCACTAGTGTTAATAAACGGGGTCCCTCCCTTTCTCTAGGAAGCGAGCTTGGTATTTCTTTGGTCTTCTGTAACAATACCTTTTTGTTGCAGTATATTCAACCATCATATGAATATTTTAAAAATTATTTATCCATTCTCCTCTTCTCAAGGTTGCTTCTAGTTTTGTTTGCTTGCTTGCTTTTGTTAATACAAACAATTATACTATGAACATTCATGTATGAGTTTGGGAATATATGTGTAAGAATTTTGTTAGGGTACATACCTAAGAGTAAAACTGTTCAATAGGATACATGGGAGTTGAACTATGCCAAACTGTTTTTCAAAATAGTTTTATCAAGTTACACTCTGTAGGGTGATTTTTTTAAATTAAATATGTTTTTATTGATTTTAGAGAGAGAGGAAGGGACAGGCAGAGAGTGAGAAACATCCATTGGCTGCCTCCTGCACGCCAAGGACTGAACCCACAACCCAGGCATGTGCCTTGACCAGAAATCAAACTGGCAAGCTTTTGGTGCATGGGACAACGCACAACCAACTGAGCCACACTGGCCAGGGTTGTAGGGTGACAGCTAAGATTACCTGTTATTAAATGTCCTCTTCAAGCCTTAACACTGTTGGACTTATTAAGTTTGGCTATCTACTAGTTATAAAATGTTACCTCATTATGTTCCTAATTTATAACAAATATTAATTAATTATTTTTATAATAAATAATTATTTTTAGAGAGAGAGGAAGGGAGGATAAAGAGAGAAACATCAATGTGAGACAGAAACATTGACTGGTTGCCTCCCATACACACCCCAACTGGGGATAAAACCGTGGGTTTGTGCCCTGACCAGGAATTGAATCTGCGACCCTTCAGTGCATAGGACATTACAACCAACTGAGCCACACTGGCCAGGGCTGAAGTTTTCTTTCTTTTCCTAATTGATTTTAAAGCCTTTTAAAAAACATTCTATATATTAATTCCTTGGTCATAATGTATTTTGCGGATATCTTCTCCCAATCTGCTTTTTTCACTTTCTTTATAGTGTGTTTTGACAAACGAATGCTCTTAATATTAATGTCATGGAACTTTTCAATCTTTCTTTTATGGTTAATGCTTGAATATCTTGTTTCAGAAATCTTGCCATAATCCAAGGTCATAAAAATATGATCCTATATTCTCTTATAAAATTGTTAAAATTTTACCTTTTAGAATTAAATCTTTAATTCTTTTGAATTCATATTGTGTGTGTATATATGAATGGAATGAATTAAGGAACACAAATTTATTTGTATCCGCTTGGAAGGAAAGTTAAGGTTTCTTTGGTTTTTAATCTTATCCTCTTTAAACTATCCTGTTTATAATGGCCCACTGCAATTAATCAAAAAGCCCCTCCTTTCCTAATAATCCTCCTTTCCCAGAGATCTATAATATAACAGGTTTCCATAAATACATGAGCCTAGTTGAAGACTCTATTCTATTTCATTGGTCAGCTGGTTGGTTCTAGGAACAGAGTCGCACTGTCTCAATGCCTACAGCTTTACAATAAAACTTGATATCTCAAAGGGAAAACCCCAGACTATTTAATTCTTCTTTAGAGAGTTATTGATTGTTCGTGGGTCATAATTCTTTCAAATACATTTTAGAATCAGCTTGTCAAACTCATAAAAAAGCATGTAAGATTTTTACTACAATTGTATTGAATATATAGGTCAATATAGGGAGAGATGACATTTTTATGATATCAAGTTGTCCTCTTCATACGCATGGGTATGTATCTCTATTTAAATAGGACTTCTTTAATATCTTTCAATAACATTTTATCATGTTCTCCATTCAGACTTTACCCACCTTTTGCTGGGTTTATTTCTAAATACATGATAACTTTTGTTACTAATATAAATGATATTTCTATTTACTTCCAGTGGGTGAAAATGCAACTAACTTTTGTATACTATCTTCTATCCAATGAAGATGCTAAATTCTACCATTACTTACAATACTCTGTAGACTCCTTTAGATATTTCAGGTAGACAATTATATTATCTGCCTGAAAATAGTCTTCACATTGCCTCAGATTAAAAGACATGAACTAGACCTGCTGGTATGGCTCAGCAGTTGAGTGTCAACCCAGGGACCAAAAGGTCACTGGTTTGATTCCTGGTCAAGGGACATGCCTGGTTTGAGGACTCAATCCCTAGCAGGGGGCATGCAGAAGGCAGTCAATCGATGATGTTTCTCGTTCATCAATGTTTCTATCACTCTATCCTTCTCTTCTCCCTTCCTCTCTCTCTAAAAATAAATAAAAAACATTTAAAAAAAGACTAATTATATGTGGACACCTCAAGATTAATAGCATTTCACTTTTACAGCATTTGGAAACAGTCAAGTAATAGACTTTGATTTGTGAGGGAAAAGAATAAACAAACCTGCATGGTGAAGAGCATCCAAAAAGCCCCGAAACCAGCCTTCCTCCTGGAGCTCCAATAGGAACTTGAGAAAAAGTGTAGCAGCCTCCATCACACCCTTGTTGTTTTTCTCAGCTTGAATATACTGCACCGCATCTACAGAGAGAAGCAAGAGTGATTCATCAAACTGTAGAACCATTAACCATTGTGTTATTGGTGGGGTGCTCTCTGTGGCAGCCTCTGTAACCTGTGGAAGTGGAGTTCCTGCGATGTTGTAAGAAAATGAATTTTCTGAGACTCTTGAGGGAGGAGGAGTGATCTTTATTTCTGTGGAATTGAACCCCTGGATTTCCAATGTCCCATTTCCCTCCTTCCCACCATGGAAAAAGTCCAATCTTGTCTTCAGCAGGCTAGAATTAAGGCCACTGCCCAGAGTCTCCACTTCATATTAAAGCACAGTCCAATCCAGCATCTGGCTAGCTGAGCTTGTGTTCCCAGCTCCAGTCCATTGCATGCTTAAGGCCACATGGTGGGCAAGTGTAGGTCAAACAGCAAGAGAGCTCAAGAGCGAGCAAGAGCACGAGAGAGAGGAACTCTTTGGGGACTATAACCAGGAGCTTAACCAATTAACCCTTCAAGACTTCATGTGCTTGCAGTGGCTTCACCCCCTTAGCCAATTATCTTTTTCCCAGGGTAGACTGGCAAACAAGGACCTTCCCTATGACACCCAGACTTCACTGCACATGTGCTTATCTTCCTCTTTGTTGGGTTCCTTCCCCCAGTGATCTGCAGGGTATGGACAGGTGGTTCCCTGGGAAGCTTGAAGCTGTAGTTTCCTGGTGAAGCTGCCCAGATGACCATGCTTATTATGTCTGGCCTCCCCTTTGCTCTCTTCATATTATTATTATTAATAACTAGCTAATTATGACAATAACTGAAAGAAAAGCCTGAACAGGGTTGTCAACATTTATGAAGTGGAGATGGAAACTGTAACAAAACAGCAATAGAAGGCACAGCAGGAAGGCAGCAAATTCTCTGCTCATTCTTCACCAACCCTGCCATCCTTTCTGGAAATTCTCCTAGTTTGGTATGAAGTCTAGGAGCACACTCTAAGGCAGTTCTAAGGAAAAGGAGTTTATTGGCTTCTGCTCAAGATGGCGGAGTAGGTAAACAATGTGCTCACCTCCTCCCTCGACCACATCAAAATTACAACTAAACTACAGAACCATCACTGAGAATCACCTGAAGTCTAGCTGAAAAGAAGTTCTATAACCAAGGATATACAGAAAAAGCCACATCAAGGGAGTTGAGAAACAAAACGATTATTATAAAGAAAAGAAGTTTCTTAAAGATATATGAAAAAGTCTCCCACAACAAGGGCAAAGTCATGGTAGTTCTGGTTTAGATGGAAGAAAGGCTTCTTCCAACATTTTCATAGTCTCTTGTTCAAAAGTCTGAATTAACTGTAGGACTAAGAGTGTGAGGATAGGACCACTCCATAGCATCAGTAACAATTACAGTGGACTCAGCAAGCAAAGTTAGAAATAAACAGAGATATTTTCATGGTCCTTTTTCCAGGTTCTTGCTAAGACAGTAGGCAATATGGCAGAAAAGAGAAAGCAAGAGGAGCTAAAGAGAAAAAAAGTGAGGCCAGGTAGCAGGAAAGTACCCACCAACCAGCAGGTTGTCATACACACTTTGTACACTAACTCCATGTCTGAGGTGGTAATCAAACCGTTGCCTTCATTATGACCTGACATTTGGTAATTTTCCACTTTTCCCCACATTGCCAATGGAATGTAAATCCCAAGGGAGTAAGCCAGATGTCTGGATGGTCAACCATCATATCCTCAGGGATTAGAAGAGAACATAGCAGGTAACAGATACTCAACAAAGGTATGCTGAATGAAAGGAAGGGATGCCTTCCTTCTCTGTCTTAGCAACAATAAAATTCAATGATTTTTAAGAGTTGTGAAACTATCACCATATCTAATTTTGGTACCATTGTAATTAACCTAGTATTAATATCAGGAACAAAGGAGCAAAGAAGGCCAAATATTACAGGCATGTCATTTGGGCAGCTTCACCAGGAAGCTAAAGCTTTACATTCCCCAGGGAGCCACCGATCTGTTCCCCACAGATTGCAGGGGGAAGGGACTGGACAGGGAGAAGAATATACGGACGCATGCCCAGTAAAGTACCCGGGAAGGTACTTGTCTGTCAGTCACACCTGGGAACAGATCATTGGCCAGAGTGGGCATGGCCACTGCAAGAAGGAGGACATTTGGGACAGTTAATTCTCTGAACAAAGAAGCACTTGTACTCTTGGTTCCTCTTATGCTTTTGGGACTCTGATTGCTCAAGGTCTGCTCCCCAGTATTCGCCCTCATTAGTGTTTCCACTCTCTGACTGAATCCTGACTGATAGAATATACTTGTCACAATTAAGGTTGACCCATAGAATCCAGAGCTTCCAAGAGAAAAAATAGGAGATACAGAAACTTTATCAATCTAATAGAAAACAGAAAAAGATGGGGAGAAAGCAAAAAGTTTATGGACCCATGTATATGAACTGCAGGGGTGGGAAAGAGATTAACCAGGAACTTATATGCACATATGCATAGCCCATGGACACAGACAGTAGCTGATGAAGGCCTAGGAGGGGCCGGTGTGGGGTGAAGGGGGTCAATTGGAAAAAAACCAAAGGGGTGGGAACTGGGAGGAGGGGAGTTATGGGGGGGAAAAAAAGGAGGAACAAATGTAATCTGAACAATAACGATTTAATTAAAACAAAAAAAGTTGCCTCTGGTGCGGGACTTGAAATAAAGCCTCTATGGTACCTTTAACATTCAAAATGAAGATAATATACATAGTGTTCTTCAGCTTGTTTTTTGTTTTACTTATCTTTAAAAAAAATTTTTTTTTTATTGATTTCAGAGAGGAAGGGAAAGGGAGAGATAGAAACATCAATTACACCCAATAGCAGACCAGAGGAGCGCAAGAATCAAGTCAAAGATTTGAAATGCGAAGAAGCAAAAAACACCCAACCGGAAAAGCAAAATGAAAAAAGAATCCGAAAATATGAAGATAGTGTAAGGAGCCTCTGGGACAGCTTCAAGCGCACTAATATCAGAATTATAGGGGTGCCAGAAGATGAGAGACAGCAAGATATTGAAAACCTATTTGAAGAAATAATGGCAGAAAACTTCCCCCACCTGGTGAAAGAAATGGACTTACAGGTCCAAGAAGCGCAGAGAACCCCAAACAAAAGGAATCCAAAGAGGACCACACCAAGACATATCATAATTAAAATGCCAAGAGCAAAAGACAAAGAGAGAATCTTAAAAGCAGCAAGAGAAAGAGACTCAATTACCTACAAGGGAATACCCATACGACTGTCAGCTGATTTCTCAACAGAAACTTTGCAGGCCAGAAGGGAGTGGCAAGAAATATTCAAAGTGATGAATAGCAAGAACCTACAACCAAGATTACTTTATCCAGCAAAGCTATCATTCAGAATTGAAGGTCAGATAAAGAGCTTCACAGATAAGGAAAAGCTAAAGGAGTTCATCACCACTAAACCAGTATTATACGAAATGCTGAAAGGTATCCTTTAAGAGGAGGAAGAAGAAAAAGGTAAAGATACAAATTGTGAACAACAAACATGCATCTATCAACAAGTGAATCTAAGAATCAAGTGAATAAATAATCTGATGTACAGAATGAACTGGTGATTATAATGAATCAGGGACATAGAAAGGGAATGGACTGACTATTCTTGGGGAAAGGGGAATGGGAGATGCGGGAAGAGACTGGACAAAAATCGTGCACCTATGGATGAGGACAGTGGGTGGGGAGTGAGGGCGGAGGGTGGGGCGGGAACTGGGAGGAGGGGAGTTATGGGGGGAAAAAAAAAGAGGAACAAATGTAATCTGAACAATAACGATTTAATTAAAACAAAAAAAGTTGCCTCTGGTGCGGGACTTGAAATAAAGCCTCTATGGTACCTTTAACATTCAAAATGAAGATAATATACATAGTGTTCTTCAGCTTGTTTTTTGTTTTACTTATCTTTAAAAAAAATTTTTTTTTTATTGATTTCAGAGAGGAAGGGAAAGGGAGAGATAGAAACATCAATGATGAGAGAAAATCATTGATCGGCTGCCTCCTGCAGGCCCCACACTGGGGATTGAGCTTGCAACCCAGGCATGTGCCTTGACCAGGAATCGAACCATGCCCTCCTGGTTCATAGGTCAATGCTTAACCACTGAGCCATGCCAGTCAGACTAGAATTTTTAAAGACATTTTACTTATCTTTTGGTTATTTTTACTGTGGTTGCATTGTAACTATAAATTAAATCTAACATATGCATTAAAAACTATCCTACCTATGCACTCCCACAGCATACTATGGTTTTCCATCAAAGCACTTGCCACACTTTATTATCTATTGTTTATTTAGTTACCTGCCTTCACATATGCACTCTAATCTCAATCAAGGCAGGGACCATTTCTATCTCGTTCACTATGAATTCCTTAGTCCTAACATGATGCTTCCTATTAGGTTATATATGCAGAAATATGGGTAAAATATCTCCAATGCTAGCATAAGGCCTGACACATGAGTTATTTGTTTATTGAATCAATATGAAAGAATGGAATTCACACCAGTTTGTTAGTGTTTCACCCATTCCAGGAAATTCTAAAAGAATGTCTTGCATGGGCTTACAGTCTTCAGGGGCGGAAGCTACTCTGTGGTCACTAGGATGTTATTTTGTGACTTCACTCTGAGCACAACTAGAAAGTGGAGGTTCACTGTTGGTGGTATACTCTCACTCCTCACTCCACAGCCTGTGGTCTGGTTTTGCAGACAATTAGCAGAAAAGTTATCCAACTGCTTTTTAAAAATATATATATTTTATTGATTTTTTACAGAGAGGAAGGGAGAGGGATAGAGTTGGAAACATCAATGAGAGAGAAACATCGATCAGCTGCCTCCTGCACACCCCCTACTGGGGATGTGCCCGCAACTCAGGTACATGCCCTTGACCGGAATCGAACCTGGGACCCTTCAGTCCGAAGGCTGATGCTCCATCCATCCAGCCAAACCGGTTAGGGCGGTTATCCAAATGCTTTAACGCAATTTCCAAAAACTGACTCACATCAGGAAAGGCATGTAGGCACTTGGAGTGTGAAAAGAAATTGCCAGATCCACTCACCTCAATTCCCTCCCAGTACCATCTCCCTTCTGTTTCCCAAAGTCTGCGCTTACCTCCAGCACACAGCACATCAATG
>NW_005354465.1:1298300-1312263 GCF_000412655.1 Myotis brandtii | reverse complement strand
GGGGGAGGGGAGGACAATGGGGGGGATAAGGACACATATGTAATACCTTAATCAATAAAGAAAAAAATCAGTAAAAAAACAACATTATTCACTGTAAAAATAAATAAAATATACCATGAAGTATATTAAAAAAAAGGCATTTCAATACAAATGTACCTAATGGCCATTATCCATCATCATATGCATCAAAAGCTGAATGGAAACACTTGAATTAAAGCCTAAAGTCATTCAGTCCAAGTCTCCTTCGCACATTTTCAGTTATTTTGGAAGTGACCTGCAGAGTCAGCATGAACTTTCTTGCAGCTCTGAGTGCTTTGTAATCATTTGTGTACATCTGTCCTCACCCGTGTCCCACCCCCAACACCGTGGGCTGTAAAGTATTTAAAGGCAGGGCCTGTATCTTATTTCTGAATCGCTGATGTCAGCACAAAACAGTAGACATAACTACTAATAGAAATAAATGGACAGCGACTTGTTTCCTCAGCTTTGAATCTAAATAGATGTGTACCCCTAAGTAAGTCATTTCACCTCACTGAGACTCAGTTTCCCCAGTTGGGTCCTCAAGGTCACCCTCAAACTCTGACAACCACTAGTCCAGTGGTTCCCAACCTTTTTTTGGTCATGCCCCACCTAAGCATCCCCGTGACATATAATTCTTATTATTCAAAAAGTGAACTTCTATTCACGTGGAGGAAGCCTAAAAGGCCATTAACTTGGTCTAAACAAGCTTCCAAAGAACATGACATCTATGAAAGAGAAAAATAAAAGAACAAAAGGGCAGTTGAAGTACTGAGGAAGAAATTGTTAAAAAAAAATAATAATAATATGAAGTGATATGAAAAAATAGCAAATAAAGTTTCAAAACTGGAATGCATAAATATATCACAATATATATTTATATACTGTATATGAGGCCCTTAGAACCACAAGAAATGCAAAAACTTCACTGTTAATAACTCATTCTTGAATTGCCCCCCTTCAAAATCAAATTGCCCCCCTGGGGGCGTGTGCCCCACGTTGGGAACCACTGCTCTAATCTGAAATGCTGTGGGGATCTTTCCATAAACCCCGCGTTCCCAGCAGGCTACCCGTGTTGATTAAAAGAAGGGGTAAAAAAATCAATGGGAAAACACGTCCTGAACAGGTTTCCTGTCCTAAGGGTGGGCGCCACTGCCGACCACTCACCCTCCTTAAACCAGGGGGCCATGTAGCTCAGGATGTAGGTAGGGTCCAGAATCTTGGTGACATAGTCCCGGAAGGCGTGCAGATTCCGCCGCTCCTCGGCCGTCATGCCTGCAGCTGGGCTCCCGCAAAGGCCCTCCTCACCAGCGCCCCACTTTTAAAGCGCACAGCGAGCAGGAGGCGCTTTTTCAGGATGCCGGCGGGGAGAGGCAGAGCTGCCGGGGAAATCGAAACCGCAACTAGCGGAGAGGGGCAGGGCAACACCAGGGCGCAGCCTCCCCGCTCCGCCTTCCCCACGCGGTTTCCCTTTCCTCTCCAGCTCCCTGCTTTTCCCACCTGTGGGGACCCGAGGGGATTGCTTTTTTGATTCTCATTTTATCTTATTTTTTTGTTTTGCTAATATAGGGGTAAAGTTTAGATTAAATAAAGTGCACAGATTTGAAGGGTACAATTCTGAGTTTTCAAAAACGTTTACAGTGGAACCGCTTCCCCCGGGTTGTGTGGGCGTATGTTTAACTTCACAGGAAACTGCCACCTGTTTTCCCAGATCCTTACCACTTGCATTCCCACCCGTAGAGTAACAGGAAGGAACTAGATACACACCCAGTAAATACACACCCTGGCCAGTTTTCTTGTTTATGTAACTTGGTGTATTGTGGTTCTAATTTTTAACTCCTCGATAATTAATGATGTTGGGCACATTCTCATGTACTTATTGGCCACTTATCTTTTTTTTTTTTTTGGTGTGTGAAGCATTTGCTCCTCGGTTTTGCCTGAGTGGTTTTTGTTTGTATTATGGATTTACAGGTTTATTTATTTATTCTGGAAACAAGCCCATTGTCAAATATATGTATCCCAAATGTCTTCTCCTAGTCTGTGATTTACCGTTTAATTTTCTTAAAGGTGTCTTGAGCAAAAGTTTGTTTTGGTGAAATCCAAACCAGTTTTTTCTCTGTGTACTGCTTTTTGTGTCTTCTAATAAATCTTTGCCTACTCCTAGGTCATTAAGGTATTCTTTGTCTTTTATTTCTTTGACATTTAGGTCTATGATAATTTCAAATTAATTTTGTTGTGCTATGAGGTAGGGGGTCAATGTTTCATTTTTTACTTCTAATTGTTACAGCACAAAGTATTTCATTTGTTGAAAATTTTTTCTGCTCCCATTGAATAGCTTTGGCACCTTTGTAAAAAAAAAATCAATTGACTGTATGTATGCAGGTGTATTTTTAACTCTAGTTCCATTTGTGCGCTGACACTGCTTTATTCTGCTTTGTAAAGATTATACTGGATCTCTGCATTTTGTTATGACATAAGAATAAATGTCAATTTCCCCAGCTTGCCACACACACACACACACACACACACACACACACACACACGTGATTAGGATTTTGACCAGGACTGCATTGAACCTATAGATAAACTTCGGGAGAATTGACATTTTAACAACATTGAATTCTAATCTATGAATTTGTTTTCTATACTTTCTCTCAGTAGTATTTTAAGTTTCAACAGTACAGGTTTTGCCCTGGCCAGTGTGGTTCAGTTGGTTGGGGTGCTGTCCTGTATACCAAAAGGTGGCCAGTTTGATCCCTGGTGTCAGGGCACATACTGGGTTGGGGTGCATGAGGGAGGTAGCTGATCTATGTTTCTCTCCCTTAACTATTTTATGTTCTTTGATGCTACTCTAAATAGAATTGTTTCTAAGGTTTCATTTTCAAATTGTTTGTTGATAGTAGATAGAAATACAAGTTTTTTTTGTTTTTTTTTGACCTTGTTTTATGCAACATTGCTAAATTCACTTATTGGGTCTAGGAATTGTTCTGTAGATTCCTTAAATTTTCCTAGGTAAATAGTCATGTAACTTGTGAATACATGGTTTTTACTTCTTCCTTTCCAATCTTTTAAATTTTTTAAAAAATATTTTATTGATTTCAGAGAGGGAGAGGGAAACGGAAATATCAACAATGAGAATCAGTAATCAACTGCTTCCTGCACGCCCTCTACTGGGTATTGAGTCTGCAACCCGGGCATGTGCCCTTGACCAGAATCGAACCCCAGCACCCTCAGTCTGCAGGCCAACTCTATCCACTGAGCCAAACCAGCCAGGGCTCCTTTCCAATCTTTATGTCCTGTATTTTGCTCCCTTATTACACCACCCATGACCTCCAATAACAAGTTGAATTAAAGTGGTGAGGGGGTGACATCCTTATTACTAATTTCAGCGGGGAAATGATCTGTTTCACTTTAATTACAATGTTGGGCATAGGTTTTTCTCAGATGCCCTTTATCAGATTGATATTTATTCCAGGTTTACTCTGCTTTTTGCATAAATGGGTGTTGAATTTTTCAATTTTTTTTAAAATGTATTTTTATTGATTTCAGAGAGGGAGAGATAGAAACATCAATGATGAGAGAGAATCATCCATCAGCCTCCTCCTGCACACTCCTTAATGGGGGTGGAGCCTGGAACCTGGGCATGTGCCCTTGACCCGAATCAAACACGGGACCCTTCAGTGTGCAGGCTGATGCTCTATCCACTAAGCCAAACCGGCTAGGGCCAAATGTGTGTTGTTGTTTTTTTGCATCAATTGAGGTGATCATATATTAACAAAGTGAATTTCATTGATTTTTAAAAAATGTATTTTTATTGATTTCAGAGAGGAAGGGAGAGGGAGACAGAAACATCAATGATGAGAGAGAATCATTGATAGGCTGCCTCCTGCATGCCCCCCACTGGGGATTAAGCCTGCAACCCAGGCATGTGCCCTTGACCGGAATCGAACCTGGGACCCTTCAGTCCTCAGGCCGATGCTCTATCCACTGAGCCAAACCAGCCAGGGCGAATTTCATTGATTTAAAAAAAAATATTAAACCAACCTAATCTCTGGGATAAATCCCATTTGGTCATGATATAGCATTTTTAATTCAATTAGCTTTTTTTTGTGTGTTAAGAGATATTGGTCTATTTTTCTTATAATGTAAGGATTATGCTGGTCAAGAGTTTGTGTAAGGTTGGTACCAATACTTCTTAAATGTTTAAGAGAATTCACAACGAAACTATTTGGCTTGGAGTTTTCTTTGAAAATACCTTGATTCAATTTCTTTACTAGATATACAGCAATTCTGATTTTAAATTTTATCAAGTCAGTTTTGGTAAGTTGTGCTTTTTAAGGAATTTGACCATTTCCTCTAAATTATTAGATTGGCATATTTTTAATATTCCTACTGATCAAAAAATCAGTGTTGCCAAGAATTTAATAAATTTTTTTTCAAAAAATCAACTTTGATATTTTAAAAAAATTATTTTGTTTTCTATTTAATACATTTCTAATCATTATTCTTTTCTCTTACTTCCTTTGGGTTTAATTTGCTTTTACTAGTTTGTTAAGGTGTAAGTTTAGATTACCAATTTTATACATTTTTCTTTCCAATGTAAGTATTTGAGGCTATAAATTTCCCTTCTCAGCTGAGTTCTAGCATCCCCATCTCTTGATATTATGCTGTTTTCAATGTCATTCCTTTTTAGTGTATATTATTCCTGTGATTTCTTCTTTAACCTATGAGTTAATTATAGAAGTGTGTTTATTTTTCAAATATTGGGAATTTCCTAAACATTTGAGGGTTATTGACTTCTGATTTTAGTGTTGAGATGTTCATTATGTTTTAAGACTTTGATCTTTTGAAATTTATTGAAACTTGGTTTTATAGCCCAGCATATAGACTGGATCATCATTTAAGAATATTTATGTTGCAGTTCTTGGGTATAGCTTTATAAATATCAATTAGGTTAAGTTACAGTTGGCTCTAGTCTCCTACATTAATACTTACTTTCTGTCTACTTGTTCTGTCAAGTACTGACAGGGGGTGTTAAAATCTCCAACTATGGATATTTATTTGTCCATTTGTCCCTTTCGTCCTATTGGTTTTTGCACCATAATCTGATAGCTGTTATTGAATGCATAACATTTAGGGGTGTGATGGTACCATGTATTAAGATGGGGTTTCATTGTGTTTAACTGAAAACATCATGTAAAATCAGAATGTGGAATAAAATAGCATTAAGTTTGGAATACTTAAGAAAAACTACATTTTATAATTTTAAAATATAGTCCTTGGTCAACTAGTCTTCCCATAATTTGTCATCAATTTCTGAACTTATTAAAAATTGTCAAATCAATGTTAGATTCTTGTCATTTTAAACCAGTTTCCTACTGCCCTTAAGATAAACACAAACTCTAAACATGGACTACAAAGCTTGGCCCCAAAGTCTTTGTCCTTTAGCTAACCCAGTCTTGGACTACTTCAGGCTTCCCTTCCGCCTTTGGACCTTTGCACATCTTTTCCTTTCATAACAACTCCATGTCTACCTATTTACTGGATTTCAGTTCAATCATCACTTCCACCTGAGAGTAGAGCCCTATTGTATGCTTTTAGAGCAAATTATACTTTCTCACCAGAGAACTTAGTTATATGTCGTCTGTTTTGTTCTATCACTGAATCCCTAGTACAGAACCCATCACACAGCAAGTATTCCAATTTTTGTTAACAATGAACATGGCAGCAAGGTAAATTTGAAGGCTAAATTTAGATTTAATCCAAGTTCTGCTGTTCACTGGCAATCCTACATTCACACTATAGATGTAGAGCAATTTTTATCTCTAAAACTGGATAAAACATAAACACAGTCACTTTGTGTAAAAGAACTACCAATGTAAAAGTCTGGCAAGGGTTTTTGTTTGTTTTTTAGTAAGCTAAATGCCACATAACTGCATTTTTCTGTAGAAGGCAAATAATATACTTTTCACAATCAGGTTAAATAACTAAAATAAAATTGTGAAATGCACCTCACCTGAAATTCAGAATTTATAACACAAGTATATCCTTAATTATTTTTCAGTAAAATAGTTTGACTTAAAAATTTATCAGCCACTCACTATATAGGAAAATTTCTACATTTTAAAGTGTTACTGTTTATTTTTTTCTTTTGTTGATTATACACTTTTTTACTGGCAGATCAGATAAACAAGTATATAAAAGAAATATTTAAACTATTCTTTTGGCAGAGGATAAACTGTGCAGATTAAATGTCTCAATTTAATCTTAAATAATGGTTTGGAATCATACAAATTTTTAAGAAGAAAAATAAAGACTATCTAAACAGATTCTCTTAGTTTATAACACACTTCCAGAATAACTCTCAGAAAAAAAAAATTCAAAAATACTCTACTTTAAAAATGTCAATACCATATGGCTTTATGAAATAACTTCTAAAATTATATATTTTTATTTAAAAAGGATCCCAAGTTTTAAATAAACTGCTAGCAATAACAATTTCTTCACTTAAAAGTGCATATTTGAGGGTGCGACATACTTTTTGAACAAATAATTTTTACAAATTTTCAACACATAAAAAAAAATAAATCACAAAATATTTTTAAGGGGGAAAAGTTTTCACCAAAACTCATCTTTATATAGATTGCAATAGATGACATTTTTCCTTTTTCTTCTTTTTATAGCATCAGAATTCTCAATGAGGTGCTTTGGCAGTTTTAAGATATATCACAGTCTCCACCAAGACATACTGGCATTAATGATTTCCGTGGAGATGACAATTGCCTTGTTGACTCAGTGTGAATAGACACATTTCTGGGCTGGTTCTCCAAATCAGCAGCAAAGGTGCTCTCTTCTCTTACATCGAGAGTTTGTTCAAGTGAAGCTGGCTGGAGTGGAATATTATCTACAGTTTTGTTGGCATTATTTAAGTCATTAAGAGTGGTAATATCACACTCTTTGTCCAGAACACTGACTTCATCTTCTATTGTAACTATATCTTCAGTTTCAAATGTTTCCAAAGGAGCCAAAAATTCACTTTGTAGAGGGTCTTGAGGACCACTATTGTCACATTCTGTATCCTCCTTTACTTCAGAATCCTTATCACTATCACTGTCAATGGTAATTACAACTGGGGAATGTGAAGCATTATCTCCATGGTGTTTCTTATGCTTCTTCTTATGCTTCTTCTTTTTCTTTTTATGATGTCTATTTGTATCAGTAGCTTTCCCTTCATAAATTATCTCTACACTTAGGCTCCGGGTCCTCCTTTTCCTCTTCTTGTGTTTTGTCTCTCTGTCTGATGATCGGCTATCTGAAAAACTATCACTCTCATTTTTATAATTTCCACCCAATTTTGATGAAGATTTTTGGCAATGACCTTCCTTTACTTTAGAAGTAAACTCACGAGATGGTTGAGCCACTTCGTTAGTACCCTCCAAATGCCGTGTTTTGTATTTTCGTTTCCCTCCAGGCTTTTCATTTCTCACCCGGTCCGGCCCTGTAGATGCAGTCTTTGATCTATTACTAGATAGGCTCCTTGACCTGCGCCTTTCATAGTAGTAATATTTTCTTTCACTGTGATTATTTTTTTTCCTAGCATTTGTTCTTTCAGAAAAGGATTGAATTCTAAATTCTGGACTTGAAGATTGTCTGGAATAATGAGCTCTAGACAGAGTTCTCCTCCTATAAGATGATTCATAGCCATCTCTATCCTTGTTTCTACTATAGTAAGTATACTCCCACTTATATCTCCTTCCATAATTATTTTTTAAATAATAATGATCTCTAGTTCTGCTCTGTGATCTTCTTTTACTATGATCACTGCTACGAGATCTTGATCTGCTTGTGCTTTCACTACTTAGAGAAAGAGTTTGGCTTTTTCTCGACCAACTACTATCTCTAGTTCTTGATCTTTTTTTGTCTCTTCTACTTCTAGGTTTACTACTCTCCCTGCTTCTGGATCGTTTTCTTTTCATTCTTTTCTTTCCATGATGCCTTCTACGATTCTTCTGATCATGCCCACTTCTACTCTGGGAACGTGAATCTGAACTTCTCGATCTTCCTCTCCTTCTGTGTCTATGGTTATATGGGGAATATACTCTGTCTCCTCTGACAGATGAGCTCAGGTCTCTGGGAGAGGACAATGATGTACATTGTTTCTCTTCCTTCTTTGACTTGATTCTTGTACTGGAATCACAATGACCTTTATTTACTTGCTCATCCTTTCCAAGGACATAGCGTGGAGATGAACATCTGCTAACATCACTATCACCAGAACTGTAAGATTGTTCTTGTTCTTGCGTCTTCACAGTCTCCATTTTCTCATAAGAGCCTAATTCCTCAGAATCCGAGGACAGTTCAACAAGTTCTGGAGTCCTCTCAGCTAGTGGCTTAACAAACCCAACAATGACACAATTATCTGAAGAAGAATCACTGTCATTATTTAGGTCCTCATTGGTTTGTACTTCCTGTATCTGAGATGTGGCTCTTTCTGTTACAAGTTCTTCATCTGAACTATCAGAAGTATTTAAAAGGGAAGACATGACAGCATGTACTTGCTCTGAGCTTGAGTAAGATGGCCCTGGCGTCTCGTCATCCCATGGTGCCCGACTGACAGTGGCCACATTAACATCCATCTCTCGGGTCTCAGCCTCATCTGGGGAGATTGTTATGACAGAAGAATCCGAATGGCTACCTTCTTCGTAGGAAGGAGCAGGGCAATCATAATTAGCATGCTGATCAAAGGCTGCCATGTTAAAAGGAGACCTAGCAAAACTGATGAATTCATGTATAAAATGCTCAGTCCGATTAAGTAAAAATGGCCTTAAATCAGACACAAATGCCTGACTCTCCAAGTCATAGCGAGTAACATTACTCATAATGATGTGCTGTACTATATTTACTAAAGATCCATGAGCTCCAAAAAGAACTGTAAGTTCGCGTTTTAACCAGGGGACTAATCTGTGAAGACAAGCTGGATTTCTACGGAAAAATTCAGCTGAAATATCCCTGTAGCGACCACCATCTTCAATATTTCTAACACGAGCACCAGCTCTATAGAGAGTTCGCCTAAAATTAATAATATCTTGTTCTTGAATTTTCCGCAAAGATCTTTCATCTGTAGTAGTTGGCCTCCTTGGAATCTGTCTCATAAATTGAGAAATTTCACCATCTCTGGGTCTTGTAGAAATGCCTAACCCTTCAAATAATACTCCACTATCTGGTGGAGTTGTTGTTCTTCTATTCATGGTTCTACTGGGTGAATAAAAAGAAGCACTTCGTTCTCTTGTCATAGTTGTACGATAGCGAAATCTTCGACCATCAGGGGTGGCAAAAGAACCATTACATGATGAAGGCCTTAGGACGTACTCTTTGAAGTCATCTTCTGCCCTCACAGAATGGAAAATAGAATCAAAGGGCTGTTTACATAGCGGACATTCAGCTTTGTTTTTAGACCACTCTTGTACACAGCGAAAACAGAACTTATGTAAACAGCGATCTAAGTAAGACACATTATCAAATCTATCCAAGCAAATAGGACACTTAGAATCAGGAGATGCATCAGCTGGTACTGTCTGTTGCAATTTGCTAGTGCCAGCTTTAGGTGAAAAGTTGTCCATTTTATATTCCTTAGCTGCTGATGCCATTACCTGTAAAAGGGAAAAATTTACATCAATAATCCTGTAAAAGAGAAATGACCAAACTTGCAAAAAAAATACAAACATACTTTGGTGAAAATAGTTCAGTAGTTCATTATCTTTAAAGGGGCAGTGTCACCTACTAACATAATACTTAAGTACAAGTTCAAAAGACAAATTGTCTGGGTTTGAATCCTGATTCCAAATTAGCAGTATGCCTGTACAAGTTACTATCTCTATGCTTTAATTTCATCTGTAGATTACTGCATCACAGGGTTTGTGAAGATGTAAAAAACCCTTAGAAAAGGTGCCTAGTACATAATAAGCTCTCAAAATATTATATAACACTCTGTTATTCTTTTAAAAAATAATTTAGCCCTAGCTGGTTTGGCTCAGTGGATAGTGTCAGCCTGCGGACTGAAAGATGCTGGGTTCAATTCCAGTCAAGGGCACATGCCCAGGTTGCAGGCTCTTTCCCCAGTAGGAGACATGCAGGAGACAGCCGATCAATGAGTCTCTCTCATCATTGGTGTTTCTATCACTCTCTCCGTTTCCCTTCCTCTCTGAAATCAATAAAAAAATATTTTTAAAAAATAATGAGAAATATTTGATATATACAAAAAAGTACAAAGAAAAATATTCCAAGTATCCATGTATCTACCACTCAGATTTAACAGCATTTTCTCTGGTTAGTCCAGATTTCTAAAAAAATCTCCCTTATGTACCCTCCTATCCTCTGTAGAAAACAAAGACCCCAAAACATCAAAGTCCTCAGTTGGTGTTATTTCTATGTATAGTTTTATACCTTTCATATACATACCGCAAATAATAGACTACTGATTTATTTGTGGTGTTGTATATGCACCTTTAAAAATAGCTTTAGTAATAACTTTCTATGGTGACAGGTTATTGTGGTAATCACATAGTAGGTATATAAATGTTGAAATACTATATTGTACACCTGAAAAATAATATTGTATGTCAACTATACTTGAACTTAAAAAAAAAGGATTAGTGAGATAATTTGCATACCAGAAAGTTCACCTGTTTAAACCAATTCTGTGTTTTTTAGTGAAATATTCTTTTAAATACAAAAAGGACTTTTAGTGAAAATTAAATTAAATACTAAATGTAAAACCACTCAAGGGCAGTACATGGCTCACAGCAAATGCTCACTAAATATTATTATTATGCTGTGATTATTATTACTACACTATTGTTACTATGCTATTATAGTCAGTTAATCACTGATTTCCTTTCAACCCCCTTAAACAGCCTTTCTTAGCCTTTTTATTTAATCGAAAGTCAGCCAAAATGTATCCTGAATTATGCTTTCAGTCCCTTTCCCTTATTATCTTTCCCACAAGGATCATTAGAATCTTAAAGATTAGTTTTGCTTATTTTAAATTCATCAGTTTATATTGCCTATAACTTAACAAATGAATTTGCCAGAGCTGAAATCTAATTTGCATTACATTTTAGCCTTATCTTATAAAATTCATCTAGCTGCATTTTACACAAATCATTTTATATATGTTAAATATTAGTTTCTTCCTTTATGTTTTCCTGGGCCTATTATTAATCTTAAAAAAAAATTTTTTTTTTAAATTGATTTTAGAGAAGAGTAAGGGAGAGGGATAAAGAGAGCAGCATCAATGATGAGAGAGAAAATCATTGATTGGCTGCCCCCTGCATGCCAGGAATTGAACCTTAACCACCTAATTCATAGGTCGATGCTCAATCACTGAGACAAGTGGCCTGGATTATTACTCATCTTTCTCTACTCCTCTATCACAGGAACTCCCACCACTAGTCAACTACTGTCAAGTTAGTCAAAGAACTGTGATTTTCTAAACAATAGACTCATTGGTTACACCAAGTTCTAACAAAAACAAACAAACCCCACAACAAAACTCTGAAATTGTAAAATAAGTATTTCATCATAGATTTCAAATTAAATGTGCTCATCTAGGGCATCTTAACTTTCTCAGAGCAGTAACTTAATAGGAACTCAGTGCTGAACAAGTTTCTTCAAGGGGTCCAACTATTTCTAGTTTTCTATTTTCTACAGTGGAAATGCAAAAATCACCATTGTCCTTAAGAGAATACAATCATAAATATAGAACACCAATCGTTTTTCTGTCAATATATTTACATTCTGAAACCTTAATATTGCATACATTTCTCAGCATTTCCTCCTATGTCTATTTTTTATTCTCCTACTCAGGAAAAAAAACAGACAACAAACCTTTAGGATAAGACACAACTAAAAAAATTAGCCTGCTATATTTGGTCAAACATTGAATTAACATACCCCTAATGCCTTGGCAGCGACAGACCAAATGATTTCGAGGGGCTTATACGAGAGGTTCCCCACCCCTGCTCTCTATATAATAAAGGGGTTATTAGACTTTTAAATACATTGTTTCTAATTTTTTATTTATTGATTTTAGAGAGAGGAAGGAAAAGAGAAGCATCTATTTGTTGTTCCACTTATTTATACATTCATTGGTTGATTCTTTTTTTAAAAGATTTTTTAAATTGACTTTTAGAGAGAGCAAGAGAGAGGAAGAAAGAAACATCGATCAGCTGCCAGGTTCGAGCCGAAACCTGGGCATGTGCCCTACACCAGCCAGGGCCATTGGTTGACTATAGTTTTGCATGTCACTGATTAAAAACAAATGAATCTCACCCCCAATCTTCACCACAATTAAATTACCTACCAAAACTTCCATTCACTATTCACTTCTATTCACTAAGTCACTATTTGCCTCATCTCAGTCCCGCCCCCTTCCAGTGTAGGAAACTGCAGCCCACGAGGAAAGCCACACTGACCGACTGGGCGAGCCCGGCCCACAGTGCCTAACACCGCACGGACAACTCCATCAGTCACGGACTCTGTCCACGCTTCCTTTGGTTGAGAACTGCCACCGGCCAGGATCTAACACAATCACCACGTGCATTACATTATCACAACGAACTAAAATACTGTTATTCCCATTTTACAGACAGGCTCAGAGAGGTTAGAGTGGTTCTCAACCTTCCTAATGCCGCGACCCTTTAATACAGTTCCTCATGTTGTGGTGACCCCAATTTCATTGTTACAAATTGAACATAATTAAAGCATAGTGATCAATCACAAAAACAATATGTAATTATATGTGTTTTCCGATGGTCTTAGGCGACCCCGGTGAAAGGGTCGTTTGACCCCCAAAGGGGTCGCGACCCACAGGTTGAGAACCGCTGGTTAGAGAATCCATCCGTCACACCTCTGAGAGTGGAAACGCCACGGTTCAGACTCGAACATTTAGTGCTGGTCCCCCCCTCCCTCAGAGACCAAGGTCTTCCCAGGACACGGCTCGGCTTGTCGCCCTCCCCACCCCAGCACCGATCCACAGGTGCGCTGCAGGTGTCCGTCTGCCCGCCGTGCCCGCCGAGGCCCGGACGGCTTCTCAGCTCCCGAGTCTACGGAGTCTACAGGCCTCCCTCTGGAAGGGAGCTCCTGCTCGCCCTGCCCTTCCGACCCCCGCGCCCCATTGTTCCCGACCTCACTCACCTCGGAGAAGGTCGGCGAATGCCGGGCTGGGGCACTGGTGGCCAGCTCCCGACGGCCGAGGAAGCCAGGTCGGTGACGGCAGGATCCGCGAAGGCGTACCCGGCGACTTCTCCGCGGACCCTCCGGCGTCGGAGCGTGCGGGGGCGCTTCACCCTCCTCGCGAGACAGCGGAGACCCCGGCGGCTGTTGCGACCCCTGTGACGTAAAGCGCTCATCACCAATGGTAGCTGGGAGGCGGCGGCAAGAGCCCAGCCCACCCCTAGGCCCCCCGCGCGTCAAAACAAAACACCCGCCCGCGTGACGCATGCGCAGTAGGAGGGCGCCGGCACCGAGGGCGGAGCCAGGTGCGCTCGGCCCTTCCCCCCGACCCGCCGAGTTCCTCGGAGGAGCGCGTCGCCGACCCTCCCGGGCAGAAATCCCAAAGCTCCCTCCCCATCACCGACCTCGATGCTAATCTCTGGAGGTTACAAAGGCAGTAACTTAACGTTGGCTCCTAACTTGGCAGGGAAACACGATAACTAGCTGGTCTCCTCCAAACCTCACCAAACTTTGCGAGCAGTTACTAAAAGACTCTAGAGCAGCGGTTCTCAACCTGTGGGTCGGGACCCCTTTGGGGGGTCAAACGACCCTTTCACAGGGGTCGCCTAAGGCCATCGGAAAACACATATATAATTACATATTGTTTTTGTGATTAATTATGCTTTAATAATTATGTTCAATTTGTAACAATGAAATACATCCTGCATATCAG
>NW_005354465.1:1297266-1298234 GCF_000412655.1 Myotis brandtii | reverse complement strand
GGGGGGTCACCACAACGTGAGGAACTGTATTAAAGGGTCGCGGCATCAGGAAGGTTGAGAACCACTGCTCTAGTGTGTAAAGGAACTGAGTGACACGGAGGTGAAGTCACTTGACCTCCTAGGTCTAGGTCCTGACTCTAGAAAATAACACGGAGATGTGACTGGAACCCAAAGCCAGAGCCCAACCAGCAGCTACCGTCTTCAGACAGAAAGCTCTATTCCAGTCGGGATACACAGGAGCCAGCTTGAGGACATGGCCTTGAAATCTCCGCCAAACAGACCGTTTTCCTATCGAGACGGCTTCTCCCTTTCCCCACCCCCGGGTCAGGGTTAAGACCCCATTGTTGGATGAGCTCCGAGATGGACGAGAGAGAGCGCTGAGCCCAGCGCGGCCCACTGCCCGGCCTCCCCCGGCCTCATCGGTGCAGCCCCGCGGGCCAAACCGCCGTCCTCCGGCCTCGTATGACACGCGCTCACGTTCCAAGCGCAGCAAACACTTGCTGACCGGCAGGCAGTGCGCCGGGGCACGGAGGCCACGTTACTTCTTCTGAGAAGTTACCGTTTACATTAAACCAGGCACCGCGTTATGAAAGACTTGTTGTTTCTTGAAGAAGGGCTCAGTTAACAGGGATTCCCACAACGATTTGTCACTGTTATACATATGTGGGTGGTATTGTTTACGCCAACGGTAAATATACGAAAGACTCTCAATATGAGGTGGGAACAGATGCAAGAGGAAACGTTAATCCTTCCAGAGTTAGACGCCGGGGTCATGTTTGAAATATGTATTAGTTTTTCAAATACACGTTAAAATGCACAAGACGGTACATTACCTTGCATTAAACTGCACTGCAACTGAAAGAACCCGCCGACGAGGTGCGCCTAACTCTCTAAACGGCCAAAAAGGCCATTTAAATCATGTTCTCGTTGGTCTAATCCCGGCCGGAAAGGCGGGCAAGGCCCGCGGT
>NW_005354465.1:1275466-1277971 GCF_000412655.1 Myotis brandtii | reverse complement strand
CCGCCCGACAGCCGCCGCCCCGGAGGTTACTCTAGGCCGGCAGGCCTGCCCGTTCCCGCGGATCGCCGTGGTCTCCTTACCATGAGGCCAGTGAGTCGCCGCACCCTGGACCGGATTTATTCCGTGGTAGGTCCCGGGTCTGGCGAGGCTCCACGGTGTCGGCTCCCTCGCCCCCGGGCGGAAGCCCCCGTATTCCTTCAGCGCCCAGAAACCCAAAAACCCATTCCTGAATTAAGCTTTCCACTCCCTCCCCGGACTCCGCCTCTTCCTGGAGGACACGCTCTTCCGCTTCTTACGTCAGGACAGTGGGTGGATTCGCCTCCGGAATTCCATTTATTCGTTGGTTACTGTAATTTCCACCTTAGCAACGTACACGGCAACCAATGGGGAGAGGGCAGCGAGGAAGTACTACCCACAGTGAAATTTTTGCTGTTACTCCCCCTCTTGCATTTTTATTTAAATTTTTATTTATTCATTCATTTATATTTTTTAGTTGCTCCTCGCGATCGTATTACTTTCCTGGGGATATGTCATCTATGCATCGACAGTAGCCGCTCGACGACAACTAAGGAAGAAATACCCAGACAAAATATTCGGGAATGAATGAAATTTGTAATTCCTCTAGATTTTATTCTATGCAAATACTTCACTTTATGCTTACCTGACACATGTCTATATTTAAAGTAAAATCCATAATATAAAGTTTTCAAATTTATTATTGCATACAGTCCTTTATAATAAACCATGAATGTGCTAACTTTTCCAATACGTGTAGTTTTAAGTTCTCATATAACAAAGCAACCTAGATCTGACAGCCTTTGAGTATCAGATCATAGATGAAATGACATGATTTTCCATTTAGAGTTCCCAAAATACTTCTTTTAAAATGCCTCAGAAAGCCACCTTTAAAACAAAAGTGTGTGGAATTTCTAACCTTATATTTGTTTATTACATTTCATTCTGTTGCATACCTACACAACAGACTAAGTATTATGTAAGAAAAAAAATAATCGTGTGACTAATTTTCTACATCTTATTTTCTGACTCAAGAATGGCCAGAAAAAGGTGATCGTTCATATCATTTTTTTTAAGCAGGTCCAGTTTGTACTTACTGTTAAATAACTAAATAACTAAAAAAGTCTTAAATTGTACAGTGTTTGGGAAAAAATAGGCAACACATATCTGAGAGTAAACTTTATTAAAGTTCCTTTTCCAGAGAATATATTCAGTAAATATGGTAATATAGCAACAAAACTTAGGCTCATATGCTTTTGAAATTTTAAATTAATCTTCAATGATGTTGATCAGGAAATTCTTTCATTGGTGGAATTACTTCTCCAGTCTCCAGAATTATATCACCCTAGGAAAACAAACATGTATTAGTAGAAGGATCTTGTCTGCAAGGTATATCCACTCAGACCTCACACTGAAAATCTAGTTCAGCTTTGGCATTCACATTATAAAGGGACTTAGATAAAGCAGTGTCTGTCTAAAGATGAGAAACCAGTATTCAAAATCTTAAGGTATAAGTGAAAGAATAGGGGAAGTTTCACTCAAAACAAAATGACCAGAAAGAGCATAAAAGTGGTCTTCACAAAGTGACACAGGAATAATGTTTACTTGCAAGGCCCCAAGAAATAGAAGAAGCCCTAGAAAAAAGTTACATGGAAACACCTTCAGCTCAATCCTGGAAACTCCATTGACAAACTATATAATTAGTTAATATAATTTCAGGCAAATTACTTAGCTTTAGTTTCAGCTTTGTGTTCAAGATAGCAGATTCTATCAACCTGACAGTCCATGAATGACTGGGTAGAGTAGAATTATTCCTCATCCCTACCCCAGCCTTTTCCTGACCTGGTACTGCTCAGGACTGTTATTTAATAAAAAAATAAACTTTATGTTTAAGCCATTATACATTTTGGGGATAATTTATTACCACAACTAACATTACCCTAACACAGACATTAACATTCTGAAGTGGTACTAATGCTGCCGTAATAAAAACTAAACCACATGGCGCTGGCTTAGCAGTCTGGAGGCAAGGACGCTGGCATTGGAAGGTAAAAATAAAATGAAAGCCAGTAATAACTTGGAAGCAGACTGTCTAATGAGCTTGAGGTCCTAGGAGAGGAAGCTGGAAAAAAGTTAGGAGTTCAACTATTAGTTGCCTTGGAAAAGTACCTTAGGAAACATGAGCTCTGGCAAGAAGTAGCTGATTTGAAAGCAGAAATAAAAAGAAGATATCCAGGACCTTTCAGGATTGGAAAAACAAATTGCTTCTGAATCTTTAAATAGTAAGGGTTAACAATGAAGACATTCTGAGAAACAGAAGCCCAATAAAGCTCAGTAAACAGGGACGCAGCCCTTTGTCAAAGATCAGATTGAAGTGCAGTCTGTTTCAGATAGCCTCCGAATAGCTGCCACTGCGTTGAGAGGCAGCTGCAAGAGGACAGCGAAAGGAGAGAGGAAGGCCGCCTCCTCCTCCCCGCCCCCGCCGCGGCC
>NW_005354465.1:1253028-1275213 GCF_000412655.1 Myotis brandtii | reverse complement strand
TTAGGGCAGCCCAGCCCCGGGGAGCCCGGCGCGCCAGGCCAGCGGCGAGATGAGCTTCTTCGGCTTCGGGCAGAGCGTGGAGGTGGAGATCGTGCTCAACGATGCGGAGAGTAGGAAGCGGGCGGAGCACAAGACGGAGGACGAGAAGAAGGAGAAATATTTCCTCTTCTACGACGGCGAGACGGTCTCCGGGAAGGTGAGCCTCGCGCTCAAGCACCCCAACAAGCGGCTGGAGCACCAGGGCATCAAGATCGAGTTCATCGGGCAGATCGGTCAGGAGCAGATGTCACAGTGAACACCCCCTTGTGGGTTGAAAACCTCTGGCAGAGAATCCATGCCCTATACCACATGCTGCATGTTTAACTCTGTTTTTAGGCACTTCCTGGGAAGGCTTGTTAGATGCTCTCTCAGGTCCTCAGGGTTCAACGAAGAATATCTGTTCTCCCCTTTTGCAAAGGCCAGAAGCACTGGCCCCGGGTAGGAGGGGCCTGGGGAAGGGGAGTCCCTGCGCAGGTCTCTGCAGGCAGTGCTCAGCCTGAGCTGTTTACCTCTGGCATTTCAGAGAATGAAATCAGGTGGAAGACCAGCTGATCCCGCAGAATGAGTGTGGCCTTTTATGTATCGGAGATAGGTCAAAAGAATGAGTTTCATACCCTCTGCTCTCCGGCTTCTAGCTTAGATAGGATTTCTCAACAGCATGCTGTTGACATTTGGGGCCCGGTCATTCCTTTTGGTGTAGAATGTTTAGCAATGCCCCCATTTCTACCCACCCAATACCAGAAGTACCCCCCAGCTGTAACCTCAAAAATGTCTTGAGATACTGCCTTACGTACCCTACAGGGTAAAAATCCCCCTAATAAAGACCAACTGAGTAGATAGGATGAATCCAAAATATTTTCAGCTGAGTGTAACATGTGAGGTAGCGAAGTCCTTGCCTGCTTCACATTAGGATTTTCAAGTAGCAGCTTTAACACTGTTGCATGGATTCTTTGGCTCTGTCATAGCAGTGTAGACAGGCAGGGTTAGCCTGTGTCTGAACCACTGTTCCAGGTGGCAATACCTCGTCAATACAGAAAGATAACCACAATGTCTGCTGCCCCAGCGGGATTGACTGAGCTGCCCCAGCTGGGGGGGAGGGGGGGGGCGGTGTCAAGATCTAGTCTGAACCAAGAGGCTGCTTGCTGTACCTGCCCTGACTGGTTTCTTGTCTAACTCCTTGGATCCCAGAATAGCGTCACTGCTGAGTTTTCTCCGTATATTTTATTGCTTCCATTGATAACTCTTCCTGGGCCCCTGAGCACTCTGGGCTGACTTGACCTTGTGCCTTTCTCTGGGCTACTTTCTTCCCTGTAAGACGAGGATAACAAAATCACCCCGTGAGAATGTTGTGATGTCCAAGGGTCGTGCTTCATGCAGCGCGTGGCGTATCTGTGCCATATACCTAAGACAGTGTGCCGACTGACCGCAGGGCACCAGAGCCAGGCATTTTGTTGAAGTTCTGGTCTTGTGGTTTTCTCCTTCATTGCACTCTTTGGCTATGTATGAAGTGGGTGGGACTTGGTCAGATTCTTTCTGAGATCTGGCTGTATGGTAAGAAAGTTGATTGATATCATTGTGCTCTGTCCCCTTCCTCATTGATTTCCATTTTAACTCAAATTTTTTCTTATAAACAGTAGTCTCTTTGATTTGGTTCTTTTCTTCTCTCTCTCTCTCCTTTCCCTTCCTTCCTTCTTTTTTTCCTTCCTTCCTCCCTCCCTCAGAAGAGTTAGTTCTGTATCTTGAAAATGAAGTGGTTTATGTAATTAACCTTATCCTTATGATTAATTTATTTTTCCTCCTGATGAAAGTGTATTTGTCACTGGCTGGAGGGGGTCAATGGGGGGAAAAAGGGGACATATGTAATACTTTCAACAATAAAGAATTATTTTTTTAAAAAAAGAAAAAAAGAAAGAAAGGAGAGAACTTGGTAACTATAATACTTTCAACAATAAAGAATTATTTTTTAAAAAAAAGAAAGAAAGGAGAGAACTTGGTAACTGTATAGAAAGGTGGCCACCTCCCATTTTCAACTGTAACTACTACCTTACACTATTACACTATTTCCTCCTCTTTTTCTTTATTTTTGTACAAGAATATACAAAGTA
The DNA here is from genome assembly GCF_000412655.1 of Myotis brandtii. NCBI lineage: Eukaryota > Metazoa > Chordata > Mammalia > Chiroptera > Vespertilionidae > Myotis > Myotis brandtii. The sequence continues at coordinate 1,273,069 of NW_005354465.1, read as the reverse complement.
GGCACTTGAAGTGAGAGTGAAAAAAAAGGAACATTTTAGTCAATCACTTAGCAAGGGAAAGGAGAAAGAAAAATAGTGAAAAAAAAAAGAAAAATCAGATGTTTTAAGACTTACTGGGAATATTCTGGGCTTCCTTTCAACCATGCCATATGGTTTTGTCTGCAATGAAAGTAATGCTCTGTTAATTATGGTTTTAGAGTTTCTTCTAAAGAAATAGATCATATACCAAATGTTTAACTTAGTCCCAAATTTCCACCAAACTCCAGACTCATACAACTGTATACTCAATATCGCTACCAGTATTTGGCTGTCAAGCAGGCACCTCAAACTTAACCATGTCCAACACTTAAGTTTCCCCAGTCCCTAACTTGCCCCTATCTTGGTACAAGACCCTTTCATTCTCCCAAGTAGGTAGGACAAAAACTTTGACTTCTCTGCAGATCCTGTTGGTTCTACCTTGAGATTATTTTCTGAATGTGCTGCTCACCACCTCTAGTACTACTATCCTTGTCCAAGTCTCTATCATTTTTCACTTGCGTGCCATCTACAGTCTAATCTCTACACTGCAGGCAGAGTCAAGTAATTCTTTTATCATGTATCACTCCTCTGCTCAAAGTTTCTTAATTCTTTGAGACAAAGCCAAAGTCCTTGCAGTGATCTCTAAGACACTGCACAATCTGGCCCTTGGCTACCTCTCTGAACTCCTACCTCTCTCTCCTGTACTATAGTACTTACACTATGGTAGCTCCTTTGCTATTGGTCCAATCAGTTGGGCCAGCTTGAGCCTCAGAGCCATTAAACTTAACTAGAGGCCTGGTGCACGAAATTTGTGCACTGGGGGTGGGGGAGGGTGTCCCCTCAGCCCAGCCTGGGCCCTCTCGCAGTCCGGGACCCCTCACTCCTTACCACTCGCCTGCTCACTGCTCCTTACCACTTGGCTCGCTGCTCCTTAGCGCTGCCACGGAGGCAGCAGAGGCTCCCACCACCGCCACTGCACTCACCAGCCATGAGCTCAGCTTCTGGCTGAGCAGTGCTTCCCTTGTGGGAGTGCACTGACCACCAGGGAGCAGCTCCTGCATTGAGCGCCAGCCGCCTGGTGATCAGTGTGCATCATAGCAGCCAGTCATTCTGGTCGTTGCACTGTAAAGGTCGCTTAGGCTTTTACTATATAGATGATTCCTCTACCTGAAATGCTCTTCTCCTAGTTATTTGCTTGGTCCATGCCCTCAAGTCATTTATGTTTCTCTTCAAATAACACTTCCTTAGAGAGGTCTAATTAAAAAAAAAACCCAGCTCCTATCATTCTCTAGTCTTTTACCCTGCTTAGTTTTTCTTCTACAGACTTATCACCTCCTTTTATACCTCTTTGTTTATCTATTTATTACCAGTCTCCAAGACCAGAATAAACATTTCATGAGGGCAGGGATTCATCTGATTTGTTCACTGCTGTATCCCTGTTTAGAACAGTGCATGAACACAGGAAGAACTAAATAAACATTTGTAGAGTAAATGTATTGATTAAGCATGTACATCTTCATGAAATACCAAACCAAAAAATGTATGGCATGATATAAAATTCAGAGAAACTGAAGCCAAAAGCAGGAAACTTAGAATACAATTAGAGGACATTAAAGTGTTTTTAAAAACATTTTACATAATACAATGTGAAAACATTAAAATGTCTTTAAGAACTCTAGTCTGGCTGGTGTGGCTCAGTGGTTAAGCATTGACCTATAAACCAGGAGGTTATGGTTGAATTCTCCATCAAGGCACATGCCCTGGTTGCAGGGCACATCCCCATTAGGGGGCATGCAGGAGGCAGCCGATCAATGATTTTCTCTCATCATTAATGTTTCTCCCTTCCTCTCTGAAATTAATTAAAAAATATTTTTTAAAAGAACTCTGACCAGAAGTAATAAGACATTGAAATGTCATCAGAGAGATGGTAAAGTTCAAATAGGCAGTAAAGGTGTTAGCAAAGTGGCTGCAAGGGTTATTAAGAATGCAGTCCTGCCCAAATCAAGAGAAAATAAGGTAAGAGAGAGGCCTTCGGACCTCTACTGACACATAACCTTTAACTAATTATGTCCATCTTTGACCCAGGAAAAATCACCTGAAAGTACTAATCCCTCAAATAAGCAACCATATTAATGTCTTGAATTGTTGATCCAATAGCTGCAGCTTGTTAAATTCACTTCTTTTAGGATATAAGTGTCTTTTCAATCCTAGAAAAATTGTTAAATATAGGTATTACAAAGTAAATCAAATCCAGAGTATAAACCGGTGAATGTCAAATTTAGTAAGTTCCAAAAACAACAGACAATCCATATATTGTTTACAGTATTTGTAATGCGTAAGGTAACCTGGCTATTAGAGATTTTAAAATACTAATTCTAGAATTCTAGAATTAAAGAGCATAATTTATTTAGACTTGTGATTTTAAGTTTTAAATGATTTTGTTTCTTAAGGTCATTAATTTGCCCTATAAATATTTAAAAATAAAATGTAAAATGTAGTTTGAAACATTTAAGAGAATTTGATTATGTTTGTAGGTAGAATTGTTTTAGGAAAGTTCAACTTGAATTAATCCAAAAATAATGAGAGCAAAGAAAGGAGACTGTTCATATTTTCCTAGCTATATAAGTATTTTAACAGAATTTAGAAAACAAATTTAAAGAATTAGAAAAATGTTTTTTTAAATTTGAAACTAACAAACTGAATATTAATTTATATTCCATATAACTGTGAACAGTTCTTTCTGCACATAAAAACCACTCTTGGATGTTAAAAACAAAACTGACAGAAAATAATGTATTTTCTTTTCTAGGGTCTTGCATGTTAAGGAAAAAATACAGACCTATAATCATATGAAGTGGCCTATGTACTTGTAGGTGAACATAAATACAAAAACTTTAAGCCCATCAACAATAAACATTTAAAATATTCTCTGAGCCTTAGATATATAAATTGTTAGTACCCTTTAATGGTTGCAGAAAGATTTTCTGTGGGGTTTGTGTGTGTGTGTATGTATGTGTGCGTGTGCGTGTGCGTGTAGTGAAAACACTAAATCCCAACTCTAATTCCTACATTAACCTCAGATTTCTAAACATAAGACACACCCTGTCCACTGGGACATCCAGAGAAACAGATGTGATAGCTCATGTTCCTAAACAATTTTACTTTCTCCCCAGGACCAGAAAGCCCTCCTTTCCAAGGCTAGAAATTTTAGAATCATAAATGACTCTGAACCTTGGTTTCATCCCTAACTTAACTTGGCCTGTTTCTTCCTTTGAAAGTATCTCCTGGTTTCACTTTTCTCTTCCATTCCTGCTGTCTGTGCCCTAACCATATTCTCATCAACAAACACCTACTAAACCGTGACAACGTCCAGCTGATTTGCTTGATGTCAGGACTTTCCTCCCTCCGATTCTCCCCACATTTTATGTTTTCCTAAATATATCACTTTTATAAAGTCACTTTCCTACTTAAAAGTGGAAAGCTTCCCACTGCCTACCACATAAAGTTCAACCTCCTCAGCCTAGTTTTCAAGACCTTCCATTAATTGGTCCCAGTCTACTGAGCCAAGAGTCTTGGGTAGATATGGCTATGCTCATTAGTGACTCCATATCTTTCTTTGTCACTGGAATAACTTGTCTCCAACATACTCCTACCAGAATCACCTATCTTCCAACTGTACTATAAACTCCTTGAGGTCAGGAATTTTGTCTTATATATTTTCTATAGCAATAAAGGTAGAGAACATAGTAGGTACTCCATAGTTGTTGATCAATGGATATAATCTGCTTAGTTAAGAGAACAAAGATGATGTCAGCAATCAGAATTTTAAAGAGACCACACAATCAACAGAGAACAAGTCATGTTAGAAGGAATTTTTTGAGAACCCCGGTTATTTGTTTCATTCTCCTTCTAACAAGCTAACTTCAATGAGATTATCTAATTTGTTAGGCAATCCCTAACTTTTGTTTTACCTTGAAATAATAGTTGCAAGAATTATAAAAGTAAAATTTGTTGTTGATCAATGGATATAATCTGCTTAGTTAAGAGAATATAAAAGTAAAATTTTTTTTACCCAGTTATTTCATAGTAAATTGCCAACTGGTTTACTTTAGGTTATTTCCTACAAATAAGGACAATATTCTTTAGTTTTAAGGACCATATTCTTAAAATAATTGCAATAAGAGTCATCAAAATCAGGAATTTAACATTGCTATATTACTGCCTCCTGCCTAAAGGACCCATTCAGTCCTAACCGGTTTGGCTCAGTGGATAGAGCGTCGGCCTGCGGACTGAAAGGTCCCAGGTTCGATTCCGGTAAAGGGCATGTGCCTTGGTTGCGGGCACATCCCCAGTGGGGGGTGTGCAGGAGGCGGCTGATCGATGTTTCTCTCTCATCGATGTTTCTAGCTCTTTATCCCTTTCCCTTCCTCTCTGTAGAAAATCAATAAAATATATATTAAAAAAAAAAGAACCCATTCAAATTTTACCAATTGTCTCCATAATTGTTTGAAATTCTCAGAAAATTCCCTTAGATGACTTGTTCTTCATTGTTTAGACTGTTTAAAAAGTTGACTGTTAAAACCATTTTTTTTCTTTTGACTAAACAGATTATGCCTATTACTCAAGAACTGCATTTAGTTGACATGTCTATTTAGTTTTTTTCAATCTAGAATATTCCTTCTGTTAATCTTTAGCTTTTAAGATCTTGACACTTTTGAAGTTGAACAAGGCTGAAAAGTCCCTCAATTTGGGTTTGTCTTATGTATCCTCACAATTAGATTCAGGTTATGCATTTTTGGCAGGAATATTGCAAAATTGATGCTGTCTTCTTTTTATTGTATCCTATCAAGTAGTACATTTCTGTTTGTCCCATTATTAGTAATGTTAATTTACATTACTTAATTTAGGTGGTATCTGTCAGGTTTCTCCACCACAAAATTACCCTTTTTCTCTTTGAAACAAATAAGTACGTTTAAGATCGGTATTTTGAGTTAAATCTTAGTATCTTTTGATGTTCCCTGCATGAAAAAAATATTACTATGATGATCCTCAAATTATGACTTTTCTATCATTCCTTGTCCATTTATTATTTAGCAATCTATTATACAAAAAAAGCTTTCTCTTTTACCCATTTATTATTTACTTATCTATGAGTATCGGCTCATGGATTTACATTTTATTTATTCAGTTGTCTATCATCTATTACCATCATTTATTTTGATGCTCAAACTGTCCCAATGAGAGTTCTTTCAAGCTGACTCTGTGTCCTTTTGACATAGCTCCATCATTCTTTGAACAATTCTTTACCTTCTGGAACAAGAAGCTCATCTTGTATTTTCCCTGCCTCAGCCCTGGACCTGGCCATATCTCCAAAGAGCTCTGGATCCTTTCAGTGAAGAATTTTATTTAGAAAATAAGACCAGGCTTCTGGATGTGCTAATTACCATGAGGTAGCTCTGCCACCAGGCACTGTCAGTGGACAGAGCTAGAGAATATCCACACTTACATCTACATTTACTTCTATATTTATCAATCATTATTAAAAACCATGAGTTCACAGCCATACTCCCAATTCCATTCTAGTAGCACAGGGTTTTTCTCCCTTCCCATATGTGTAGCTCCCTTTTCCAACAATGGGAATCCTGATCCCACTATCATCAATGTTCCTGTATATAACCAATCTCCTGTCATGATCACCACACTCCAATATAAATAACATCCTCACCTCATTCAGGTTCTGACATCTTACTCTGTGCTGCCACCTCCATCATTGCCCCAAACCACCCTTCTTCTAATATCTACACCAGGTTGCTGCCACTGCTTCTTTCCAAACAGGTCTACTCACCAATACTTTCCCTCTACCCCCCATGCAGCAACCTACCCGGGATCTAACACTCCTCAATGGGTACAAGAATGCCCTCCTACTCTGTTTGGGTTATAACACTCCACACTGGGTAACCACCACTGTTCTCCCTTCCATGCCACTCCCAAAATGCACTCCTCCCTCACCCTGCCTGGGCTCCAACACCCTACACCAGGCTATCCTTAGCCTTTAAACCACCACCTGCAAGATCTTTCAGTGAAAAAGTTCAAGCTTTTGAACATCCTGGATTCTAAAGAAAAAAAGTTGTGAAAAATCAAATAGAATGAAAAAAGGGAAATGGAATGATGACAAAGATAACCTTTGACTATTTTGAATTTTACCTTATACCAGATCTATGCTCAAAAAGAGAAACAGAAATTCCTTTCTCCCTTCCTACTCATGATCCTGAATTTACACTAGTATTATTAGGTCAATTACATTCTGATCACTTAAATACTGTTTCTAGGAGGAAATGCATTTTAAGTTGTAAGCAATTAATATAAAGATTAACTTTTTGAAAAGCCATATATTACTTATATTTAATTAAACTTTTTACCTAAAAGGATTCAAAGATGTTCACAATCAGTTACAAGAAGCACATTATTTCCACTAAGTAAAAGCAGGGTAAGGCATACCCACATAGGAAATAATTTTGTACAATATTAAAAATAAATTCTGAAAAACACATATTTAAAACATACTTACAGCCACATGATATTTTAAATGATAATGAATAATCCAGGCAGGTATAAGTACATGAGTAAAAATAAGGAAACTGTGTCGGTACGTCTTATAGACCTAGGGAGAAAAAACCATACACAAAATAAAACAGATATCCCATCTTTTACATTTGTGGCAGAAAAAAACAAAACATCAATAATACAACAATGTCATGGTTATTTTAAAATCTCTAAATGCTACAAATTCCTTATAGTCTGTAGCTAACCTCACCCATTTAAATATTTTTACTAAACATAGGGCCTGCTAGGGGATACCTAGAGTGCAGGGCAAGTTGCATTAAGACAAGTAGCATTTTGCAAAACTATAGCGAGGCATTTATAGATTTCAAAAAAATATTACTTCTAGCCCTGGCCGGGTAGCTCAGTTGATTACAGTGTCATCTCAATACACCAAGATTGTGGGTTCAATCCTCAGTCGGGGCACATACAAGAATCAACCAATGAATGCATAAATAGATGGAACAACAAACAAATTGATGTTTCTTTCCCACCCCCTCCCCCACTCCCTTCCTCTCTCTCTCTCTCTCTAAAAAAAAAAAATTAATTAAAAAAATACTTCCTTATTATCTTTATTATAAGTTTGTTAAAGATAAAGCATGACATAAATAATGAAAGAATAATTTTAATCAATTTAACCAGAATGATCAAACCTACATCATTTTTCAGGTAAAGTCATCTCCCTAATTTATCCATTTCAGATACCCACAAACACCACTTGCATTATTCTAAGTGTGAGGTGACAATCTGAGCACACCAATGCTGGAAAAAGTGTTTTACGTACTGGGATAGAAGGGTTCCAAGCTTACTTTCAGATGCCTTTATACTATTTTGAGAAAGGCAAAAGAGAACTAAAAAAAATGGAACTTTTCCAAGGCAGCCAATTTGACTGAAACATACCTATCCTTTCAGGGAAAAGATTCTAAGTGTTGTAATATGATTGTGGAAGAAAAAATTAACTCCAAGTAAGGTAAGATGGATTTCAATAAGTGATTATTTACTTCTTTACATCATGGGAGGGATGTCTACTTTCAACCAGTGGCTGCCCAAATCAACAAGTAATGTCAAGGATACAAAGGGTGAGAGAAAAGTTGAATTAGAGTTTCATTTTACCATCATAAAAAAAAGTATCTAAGCCCTAGCTGGTTTGGCTCAGTGGATAGAGTGTCAGCCTGCGGACTGAAGGGTCCCAGGTTCGATTCTGGTCAAGGGCACATGCCTAGGTTGTGGGCTTGATCCCCAGTAGGGAACGTGCAGGAGGCAGCCAATCAATGATTCTCTCTCCCTCTCTCTTCCTCTCTGAAATCAATAAAAATATATTTAAAGAAAGAAAAAAGTATCTAAGACCACTTTTTCAGAAAAATTTGCACCAGACTTTGTAGCACTGTAAGAAAGTAGATACACACCCCTGGCTGGTTTGGCTCAGTGGATAGAGTGTCAGCCTGCGGACTGAAGGGTCCCAGGTTCGATTCTGGTCAAGGGCACATGCCTAGGTTGTGGGCTTGATCCCCAGTAGGGAACGTGCAGGAGGCAGCCAATCAATGGTTCTCTCTCATCATTGATGTTTTTATCTCTCTTTCCCTCTCCCTTCCTCTCTGAAATCAATAAAGATATATTAAAAAAAAAAAAAGTAGATACATAGATTTCAATGTGAACTCCTTTAATTCCTAGCTCTATGGCCTAGCTCTAAGGGTAAATCACTGAGCTTTTGCAGGCCTCAGTTTCCATTCATTAATAACAGTTTTCTATCTTATAGGAGAAAAGAATTACATAAAGTAACACATGTAAAACCATCAGCAGAGTGCCATGCACAACGTAAGCACCCAAGTGTTACGTATTAGTAGTATTCCATTATTATCAGCCAATGTCGTAGCGAAGTGAGAGCAATTCTGAGATATAGTGCTTATCACTCATAACGGATGTGATTTAATGAACGACCTCAAGAAAATGTTCAGAGACCCTGAAAATAAAGACAGCTCCTTGAATGAGTGACTTTCGGCAGAGTACAGTGCAGGAATGGCATTTTTAAGTGACAAAGTGTATTTCACGCACATAGTGGTCGTTCAGAAAGGTGGCTCTTGAATATGACTCACTAAGCAGGGCAAGAGGATTCTGTCCGTTACGGTGACCACATGGGCCCGTACCATCAGCCGGAGACTCGTTGTGCCTTGGGATAGCGGGCTGCAGTGTTAGTTGGGTCTCTAGAGCCTCAACCTTACACAAGTGTTCTCAAATACCAAAATCGTGCAATTCTAACCAGTGGACCCTTGGCTCTCTGTCTGGGGGAAGATCTGTACAATCAAGAGACCCAAACGTGCTGCAAAACCCAAGCAAAGATTCGCCTCCTCATCACACTAGACAGCAAAGGGGCATGACTCTCCCAAAGTCGCACATGCCCTTGGACTCCTGGCGCCCAGGCCAGGACTCTTGGGACAGGGCAGCGTTCTGGCTAAGCCTACGTCTCGGTAGAACTAATGCTCCCTCGTTCGGGAGGAACCACCGGGCTTGCGGGCGCAGAGCGATGTCCGTGTCCTGGGTTTGGCCACGGGAGCAGGCATCCCAGCAGACAGTCTGGGGGTCGTGGAAGGTGGTGGTGTGGCGGGCGAGGGAGGCCGGTCACTCACCAGGTTCTTCCAGGGGGCCGGGTCCTGCAGAAACTTGTTCCAGAATCTCTCCATAGGCCACATCCTCTGCGGGGGCAGCACCGGCTCCCGGGGGCTCAGCTCCTGGTCCTTCAGCCATCGCCGCCTCAGTTCTCGCAGCTGCTGCAGCCGCAGTTTCTCATCGGGCGTGTACCCCGTCATGTCGCCGCTGGTACCCCGGGAGGAAACGGCGCGCCCCCCTGACCTGGGACCGGTCACTGACGCGCGCTCCCGCTGGGCAGAGCGACCTTGCAAGGACGCCTGGGAGCGGCGCGCCGTGATGACGCCGCTCTGGTCTGCAGACTCTCCAATCGCCGCGCACGGGCTGGGCATGCGCAGAGCCTGCGCCCACCGCTCTTCGGGTGGGTCCTGAGGACCAGCGGGAGGATGGGAGGGGCGCTGTAGTTACGGGATAAGGGGTGGGAGGAGACGTAGGAAATGTGAGGTCGGGGGGTAGAGGCTCTGACCGGGAAGACCTGGAGAGCTGGGAGTCGGAAGGATGCGAGTATGCGATTCACTGAATGTGATGTCCAATGTAAAATTCTTGACTTGCCTCTCCCACCTTGGAATTCCTCCTCTTGTGACTTCGAGTCTGTGGATTCGACTCAACAATTCCACTTTTAGGACTTTGCCCCCAAAATACGGTAGTAAAAATATGAAAGGAATATGTACGACTATTCACTGCAGCACCATTTATAATAAATACTGGAAATTACCCCAAAACTCCTCAATAGAGAACTGGTTGAAGAAATTATGGTACAACGACACAATGAAGTGTTCTATATACAACTGGATTAATCTCTAAAATAGATTGTAAAGTGAAAACAGTTAAGGGGAGAGATAATAGTAATACTAAATATATAAAATGTTTGATTAAATTTTAAAAATAATGGAAAGGAAACGATTTAAAAAATATTACCTATTTTTTTTTTTTTTTTTTTTTAGGATAGAGGAGACAGGGATAGAAGCTAAACTTCTTAGAATATATCTTATTTAACCTAACCGGTTTGGCTCAGTGGATAGAGCGTCAGCCTGTGGACTGAAGGGTCCCAGGTTCGATTCTGGTCAAGGGCATGTACCTTGGTTGCAGGCACATCCCCAGTAGGGAGTGTGCAGGAGGCAGCTGATCGATGCTTCTCTCTCATCGATGTTTCTAACTCTCTATCCCTCTCCCTTCCTCTCTGTAAAAAATCAATAAAATTATTTTTAAAAAATTAAATTAAATTAAACATTCTCTTACCGTACAATCCAGCAATTTCACTCTTTGGTATTTACCCAAAGGAACTGAAAACTTATGTTCACACACACACAAAAACTGCACACAAATGTTTATAGCAACTTTATTTGTAATTTCCCAAACTTGGAAACAAACAGTACGTCCTTCAATAGATGAGTGAATAAGTAAACTATAGTACATCCAGACAATGAAATATTATTCAATGTCAAAAAGAAATGAGCTATCAAGCCGTGAAAAGACATGGAGGTATTTTAAATGCATATTACTAAGTGAAAGAAACCAATCTGATAAGGTTATATACTACATGAATTTAACTGTATGACATTCTGGAAAAGTCAAAACTTTCGAGACAATAAAATGGTCAGTGGTCGCCAGGGCTGCTGGTGGTGAGGAGATTAATAGGCAGAGCACAGAGGATATTTAGAGCAGTGAAAATATTCTGTATGATATTGTAATGATGGCTATATGGTGTCATACATTTGTCTAAAGCCATTGAATGTGCAACACAGAGTAAACCCTTAGGTAAACTAAGAACTTTGGGTGATTATAACATGTTGGTATAGGTTCATCTTTTTTTTTTTTTAAAGTACTATTCTGGAGAGTGATGTTGATAATGGGAGGGGCTATGCATGTTTGAGAATAGTGGGTATATAGGAAATGCCTGTACCTTCAGCTCAATTTTATTGTAAATCTAAAACTGCTCTAAAAAAAAGGCTTTTAAAACCTTCAGCTCAATTTTATTGTAAATCTAAAACTGCTCTTAAAAAAAAAAGGCTTTTAAAAAGAGAGAGAGGCAATGAGGGAAATTTGAACACTACCTCAATCTTTTATGATATTAAGGGATTATTGTTCATTTTTGTATGTGTGATTGCATTTTTAAAATATATATTTTTATGGATTTCAGAGAGGGAGGGAGATAGAGAAAGAGAGAAACATCAATGATGGGAATCATTGATTGGTTGCCTCCTGCACACCCCACACTGGGGATCAAGCCCACAACCTCGGCATGTGCCTTGACCGGGAATCGAACTGTGATTACTGGATCATAGGTCGACACTCAACCACTGAGCCATGCCAGACAGGTGTGTGATCGTATTTTTAAAGGGAGCTTTATCTCTTAGAGATACCTTCTGAAGTGTTTATGGATGAAAGGATGTGATATCTGGAATTTACTTCTTAGAAACTGGAGAGGGAGAAAGCAGTATGGTAGAAATAGATTAGTAATGAATTGGTAATTGTTGAAGCTGTCTAATAGGTAAATGGAGATTATTTATGCTCCTCTTATATGATTTTGTATATGTTTGAAAGTCTTCCAAATAAAAAATTTTAAAGATCTATGCCTTGAAGTAGTAAGTAAAGCATTTAAACTATTTTTAATCCTCATTCTGTTTTATAACAGCTACATTTCAGATTAAAATTCTGCAACCTACTTAGGCTAACTCTCAACTCTGCTATGAGGAATTCCAAACAATTGGTACTCAAGTGAGAGTAAGTCCCCGAGTGCTTACTCCTTCCAAAAAGGACTGTATTTAGGTCCTCAATGAGTCATTTGATAACCCAAATAAATATTTCCTTTGTGCTAGAGATAAAGACATCTAGTAATTTCTTGAATTTAGGGTTGGCTTTCTGACTAATTCTGGAAAATTACTACTCTTTTCCCACCTCCCACCACCACCACATTTAAAAAGAAAAAGAAAGAAAATCAATATTGTTTTGGAAAATATACTCTTACACCACTGGCTTCTGCCTACCATATTTCCACCCCTTCCCATGTATCTATGGCTGTGAAACCATGAAGATCAGTGGAATAAAGCGCAGTAGGGAGCGTGTTCAATTTAGCACCCCTGGGAAATGTGTACTCACAAAATCAGATGGTCTTGCAGTATCTGGATAACTACTGAACATTCCCACAAGGGGGCACTCTGGCTCACTGAAAAATTAATGTAATTAAATTGGGTTTTAAATAAGGTTCATTAACCAGCCCACAAAACTTGGAAAGGGCAAGGTTGGCATGACTACAGCTATCTTAGTATTCTTTTGACATTAATATAGCAGAATAAGTTGGCTTCTCAAGCACTTAGGAGTAGAAGGCAATGTTCATCTGCTCAAGTTTTTACTTCTAGTCGGATCCCTGCACATTCCATGGCAAGTGATACCAATCAGACACTCTAGAAAGAGTCATTGATTAAAATTACTAACTCTAATACAGAAGGCAACGTTGCCTTGAGTACTCTATAAGAATTTCTAAATTTTTTGTTTTCATTTCAACGGTAATTTAAAACATTTAATGTGAGCATATTCTAGATCATTTGGATAACCACCTTATTATAACCAAGTACCCACATTTGCATGTGCATTTACAATTGCATGGGAGCCTAGTGGAGGCCATGTGATGATATGGCACATGATATGAATAAAGTTTCACATCATTCAGAGGGTGGGATGAAAGCTTGTATATATGGACTAGAAACAGTTCATTCAGTGAGATAATAAATACGCAAAATGAAAAAAATTTTAATTGTGCCTTCTTATTGTTATAATATTTTGTTACTATTGCAATTTGGAGGGTGCTATTAAGCAGATCAGTCCAATAAAACAATGAATTGGTTAACTTTAATGTCATTGCTTAAAAGGAACAATAAAAACAATGCTCAATGACTCAAATAATATTACAGGTTGTTAAAAATAAAAGCAATACACAACAAAGCAGAAAACTCCAAATGCATCTTTCTGCTATTCAATCTGACATTATTCTTTCTGTTTTGTTAAAACAAATCCATTATGTGAATTTTATTAGTATTAGATTTTTGTTCGTATTTAGTCTGAAATTTTTGATTTTGTAGTTAAAAAAAGAATATAGAAATTATATGTGCTTATGAATATTAAAGGAAAGTTATAATAAAAATTATTTAATTCTAGGAATATGCAAGAATTTGTTTGCCCTCCTTTAAAAGAGATTATTACATTGCTTAAACTTTAAAACACTTGATATATTTCACAGAACATCAAGGCAAAGTGTTTAAACATTAAATTTTCTGAAATTTGCCAGAAGGACAATTTTTCTTTTCTTCCTTCCTTTTTCCCCCTCTTTTTTCTTTGCCCTCCCCCTCCCCGCCCCATGAGCAACTAATTTCGTCTTCCTTCCTTCTTAATTTTAATTGGTTTTCTTGGATGAAAGAGATGGCTTTTGGATTATAACACAAATTTACATAATCATTGATAAACTTTGCTTTCACTTTTTACTTATTAAATCTAAGAGTCTTAAAGTCCTTAGTACAAGTAAAAAGGAAACACATTGTTTAAAAAATTTAATTAACATCAAAACCCTTTATCATTATGAAATGCAGCTGGTTTTTGTTTGTGTTTTTGAAATAACATTTTGTTTCTTTGCCGCTCTTAAGTTACCTTTGATCTCCAAACACCTGCTTTGATGTATTCATGGGTTTCTGTAATGATGAGTGATGGGAACATTTGAATGGCTTCTTTGTTCTCTTTTCTGTACTTATGCATTTCATTAGCATGGTGATGCAGTGGCCATCATCCGGAAGCATTATTGTTATTCTCCCCCACTTTCTTGTTCATACACACACACACACACACACACACACACATTCTGCCTACTTCAGATAACACCATAGCTACTATCATCAATTTATTTACCTGGCAAATTTAAATTAAGAAGCAGTATGTCTAGACTGGGCCCAATGAAATAGAGAGCTGAGACACAAAACTAGATAAAACCCTTTCCTTAATATCTATTTTAGCCAGAATTATACCAATGCTTGCTAGCATTGCTCAATTCATTGAACGTTACTTGAACTTTTTATCTGCATCTTGAGGGAAAGAATATTTCATTCATTGATTATACCAATATTTGTTCAGTGAAAACAACATGTGTTTGTGGATAAATCCGAATTGTAATACCTATTATTGGCATAGAGTTTTTTTCCAGTTTATAAAGTACTTTCATATACAAGGTCACACAAGGTCACATTGGGTTCCAAAGTATCATCTGAACTAGTAGGATGTACCTTTCAACAGCCCTGCCATGGCTGGCCTCAGTGCACCCATCAGATGGAGGTCAGCTCCTCACTGGCCCATATCCCCAAGGCTACATCATCAGAAACATGACTTACTTTTTTATTGGCCTATTTACTCAGGAGAACTACTCAGAGGAGCAACAGACTAACTACAATGGGCTCAATTTGGTTATCTTATGCAGGGAGAAAAGGTTACAATATCAAACCGCAAAACATTCCTGTGGCCAAGTACAAAGGTCTCTGTAATTTGCTTACTTCAAACAATATATCATAATAATATTCCAAATATGCTTCACTCCCAAGTCTGTGTCTTATCATGTGTGAATATGTAAGCACTCTTCTAGCAACTATTTACTTATATCATTTTTTAAGTCAAGTTTCTTCCAAGATCCCATACCACCAAATCTGTGTAATTTGTCAGTGCTTACAGCAGGAATCATCCATGCTTCCATTCATCCCATAAACATTTTACTGTGTTTTTTATACAAGCCAGAAACAGAACTGTGCTGAGGATAAATTTATGAATCAGACTCAAGGAGTCTTACAATCTAATAAAGGAAGACAAGTATGTAGACAGATAACTATACATAATGGCTGTGGTGGATGTGTGAATGAAGTCTCTGGACTCAGGAAAATAAACCCATCTATTTTCATTCACCCATCCATCTGTGCATTAATCATATATTAATCTTGAGTACCTAGCAGATGGCAGTCCTTGCCGTCAGTGTCGGGGATACCGAGTTAAATGAGACATCGCCCCTGCCTTCATGGAACCCACAGTTTAGTGTGAGAGCCAGATAAGTAGTAAATACTTGCAATAAGCAGGAGACCGTAGAGGCATGTACTGTGCCAGGGCTGCACAAGGAAGCTACCTGGGGAGGCATCACAGGAGAGAAGGCGATAGAACTGGATCTAGAAGCAGGAGACACTGTCATTGGGCAGACAAGCAGGTACTCCACGAGGAAGCACGGATTGGTATGTTTCATGATCTCTGCAAGTTTAGATTGAGGAGCAGGGTGTTCAGTCAGACTCTCTCCCAGCTTGATGTGCCTATGAGTGTGCCCCCGGGGAGAAATGAATGATGGCAGGCACCAGAACGAATGACTGGGTAAGTCCAGCTTGTCTAGTATTCATATTCGATTGGCCTGGGAGCTCTGGCCTGCAGTTTCAAATCCAAGTCCCAGTGATGATTTTTAGGCTCTTAGTAACTTGCCTTCATTTTGTCTGTGGTGCTTAACTTCGCCCTTCTCTGCTACATCAGTCACACATTATAAGACCAATCGCCTTTCTACCCCTCGACAGCATCTCCTTATTTACTCCCCTCTTTGCTTTCTGCCACCAGTCACCCCTCCTTCCTCTCTGCCAGGCGACAGTTTTGCTCAATTCCTACCTCCTCTGCAGAACGTTGACTCTGTGGTGCACTGATTTCTATTTCTTTTGCACATTTAAAGACTCCTCGTGTGTTAAAGCTTTGCTAAGTATGACTTCCACAAACGGCTCAGATGAACAATTTTGCTAGCATCCCACTCTGCCTTGCCTGAATATACCTGGAGCTGTTACAGGGAAAGGGCACATGCCTTATCATGCAGGAGGACATCTTGGAATAGAGTTAACGGAGAAGTTTAATTAGTGTGAAACAATTCGTAAACACTTCACACTGTGCTCACCACAACTGAGCTGTGGGAAGCATCTCCGCCCACAGCTTGCCTCCCTCACCCCATCAGCTCAAACCTGTCAGACAGCGCTCTGTGGTCCCACTTCCGCTGTTCTGCTCGGTGTTTTCAGAGTTTTTCAACCACATGCTTACTCTGAAACCTGGAGTCAGAATGCTCCAAAGTCTCTGAAGGAAACAGACCTGACTGCCTTTCTCTTACATCCTCCTCTCTCCTTTCTTCTGGTTGTTTCTTCTCTCCTGTGTTAATCATGGCAATTCCCAAACGACCCCCAACTCTCACTGGCTTAAAATGATGAAAGCATGTTTCCTGTCCACGTTACAGTCCGGTGTAGGCTGTGGGTTTGGAGGGCAGGGGTAGGCTCCACACAGGCAAGGAAGGACCCAGGCTGATAAAGGCTCCTGCGTCCCTGGCATTGACATCTACTGGATGAAGGGTGAGGAGGGAAGATGGAAAAAAGCATGGAGGGTGATGCAGGTATTGTAGGAGCCAGGACTGGAAGGGGAGTATGTCTCTTCCATCCGCATTCCACTTGAAACAACTCAGCCACAGGGCCGCACCTAGCTTCAGGGGATGCTGTGACATGTAATTCAGCAATGTTTCCAGGAGGAGAACGAGGTGAGTTTGGTGAACAAACCCTCCATCCCATTTGGTTAGGGAGAACTTTTCATGCCTTTCCACAGAGGACTGTTTTCTCCAACCCGTCCAAGGAAACACCCCATTTGACAGGTCACAAATTCCAACAACGTGTTTGATGGGCCGTGGAAAGTCTAGCTACATTTGTAACAAACATCTCGGTCCTGTGCTAGTATCGTACACAATCTTCTATAATTCTCAAATTGCCTCACATATACATTTCTTCATTCTTCAGTGAGATTTCGTGGTGTGAGAGGAGGCAGGCTAAAAGGACTGCTTTTCATAGGAAGAAGGAAAAAGTAAACAACTTTAAACTTTTAGAAACGTAATTGAATGTGTATCCACAGATTAAGGTATTGTCCAATGATTCAGTACAGGAGTTTGAGTGGAAAGGTATTTATTTTTTGTAGACTCTTTAAAACAGGAACAGTTAATTTGGACTTAGAAGCATCACATAGTTAAAAACTTGGATGTAAGAGCTGAGATGCACTCATGGCTGCATAGGTAGGGGACTCCACTAGATGGCCCTGTTTGAAAATGTTACAAAGTTGGAGATGAGAGGAACAACTTTCTGATCAATTGCAACTCCCATACCTTTTCAAGGATGTAGGGCACTTCATTATCAGTTATCGGTTTTCTTAAAATACCATCGATGTGGCAAATTTCATCTTTTAATATGACATGAAAACTGTTTTGGTAAAAGAATTTGGTTCAAAGTTTTCTTAATGGAAAGTATTTTGTTCTGAACAGATCATTTAAAATGAACAACTGGCAACATTGAAATGACAACCTGTCCTCCAAAGTGCAGAATCAGCAGTGGTGTCTGGAGAGTCCAGAAGGCAGCTCGGGCTGTAAATTTCCCTTGCTCCAAGGGGATTTTATTTTATTTTATTTTTTCTTCTTGTTTTGTTCCAGCTCATTATGTAAGATCAGTCTTTGTTTTTAGGAAATAACCTTGCTCCAAGGGGATTTTAAAACAAACAGGTTCCACTCCTCCTTTTGTTCCAGCTCTATTTTGAGATACACATTTCAAAAACCCAAAGGTTATTCTGTTATGTTGTATGGGTTCTGACTACCCCAAATAAGTCAAAACCACCAATTAAAATTTGCTTTGAAACTGAAATGGGATGATTATCATCAAAAGCTGCAGACCCAGTATTTAGCAACCAGAGCCTGGTAGATGGTATGAGAAGGCATCTCCAGAACTGCTGACAAGGGAGAGCAGAGGACACCAGTGTCTCTTTTTCCTATCGGTGCATCCGTTAATACTGGCACCTTCTGTACCAGTGCTAGCTCTCAATGCAAGAGAGCTTATCTGATGAAAAATAAAGAAAATCAAGGAAATGGATAGTGGGCCATGAATCTATCCTTCCTTCCCTCAGTCCTGCTCAAAGGAGACCAATGGTGGGACCTCCTACCCCTTCTGCTCTCATCACCTCTCTCGCAACTCTGATCATACCAACACTGGTTTATTCCTAGAAACAAAGGAAGTCAAAGGAGCCTTCTGCCTCATCCACCTCTGCCGTCCTCCCAGATTCTTCCTGTATTTCAATGGAGCCCTCACACTACACTCAACATTACTCAACTTTTCTAATACACATCCACAATGGTAGACAAGAAGTCAAAGTACTACAGTCAGGCTAAAAGGATCTCCCACCGGTACTGTGGCCATCGTGTCATCTTAGATATTACATTGAAAATATTTCTCATCCTGGGGTTCTTCCCAACGTAGGCAGCCATATATTTCCTTATCCATTAAATTGCAGACCACAAAAAATTGCACATTTGTGTGTCCAGGGAGTTGAGGGATTAAGTTTGGCCAAGTTAGTGTGTATATAATTCCCCCTCTGGCCATGATAAAGTAACAGGGACCTTTTGGCCTTTAACAGTTAGAAAATCAGACACACTTGGAGCATCTACCATGAGTCAGCCTGGGGTGTCAGTCCCTTTGCAAAATACAAAGATGAATAAGACAAAGCAGTGCCCTTAAAAGCAAAACCCGGATTTCAATACGCAATGATCAGAGCAAAGTGATACTAAAATGTAGAGGGTGATCTATCTACTCATCTAAAATACCTTATTTGGTTTCTAACTGTTTCAATTTCTTTGTAACTTTCTGTTGTGCTCGTAGTGATTATTTTAAGTCTTTCTTCAATGCCAGTAATTCTTCAGTTGTGTCTAGGCCTGTGGTCGGCAAACTGCAGCTCGCGAGCCACATGCAGCTTTTTGGCCCCTTGAGTGTGGCTCTTACTAAGCCTTAGGAGTACCCTAATTAAGTTAATAACAATGTACCTACCTATATAGTTTAAGTTTAAAAAATTTGGCTCTCAAAAGAAATTTCAATCGTTGTACTGTTGATATTTGGCTTTGTTGATTAATGAGTTTACCGACCACTGAATTCTAGACGAGTCTCAACTGGGCTGACTGGGCACTTCAAGTCTCTGCCACGTATCTGTTCCATGCCAGTAGCTACCTCAGGAATGTCCTCATGGAGATGACAGAAACACAAGAAAGAGCAAGGCCTCTCGAGTTGTAGACTTAGAAGCACCATACTTGCACTTCTGCTTCATTCTATTACCCAAAGCCAGGCACATGGTCAAGTCCAGAGACAGAGGCAGAGGACACTTCAAAGTTAAATGCCCAAGGGGGTGGATGCAGAGAGGGTAAAAGATCATTCAACCCATCAGCAAGACCTATCAATTCTACCTTAGAAATACTTTCCACACCTGTCCAATACTCCTTCTATCTTATTGCTACCACCACTTCAGTTCACCATGATCTCTCTTACCTATCACCACCTGACTGCTCTGTCCAAATCTTTCTTGTCCATTCCTTCTCAGACCATTCTCAATGCAGCAACGAGAATAAACTTAAAAAGAAAACCTGCTCTGACCACTCGTTTAATTAAGTCTGCCAAATGGTTGCCTATTGTTCTCAGGATAAAGGTGAAAATCCTGAGGAAGGCCTGAATTGTTTTCAATTATCAATTGAGGGGTTATTTTAAAGCAAATAGGTGAACCTAGTGAAAGGGAGAATGAGAGTGAAGAGTGAGTATGGGAAAGAGAGGGTTTGTAATGACTTCCATGTGAGGACAGCCTGGGACCCTTTCCTCCAACGTCATCTCCTTCCAGACTTTCTTTCACTTTATGGTTGGAACACATCATAATTCCCCAACTTGTACACTATTTCAAGCCT
>NW_005354465.1:1251787-1252940 GCF_000412655.1 Myotis brandtii | reverse complement strand
TAGTGTCGAGGATTGAGAAAGGTATGTTGAGATGCTTTGGACATATAGAGAGGATGAGCGAAAGGAGGTAGACGAAACAAGTATACAAGACGAGTGTGGATGGGAGAGTTGGAAGGGGTCGACCTCAGCGAACGTACCTCAATCAGATTGAGGACGTTTTTAGCAAAGGCCAGCTTAGGAGTACCCTAATTAAGTTAATAACAATGTACCTACCTATATAGTTTAAGTTTAAAAATTTGGCTCTCAAAAGAAATTTCAATCGTTGTACTGTTGATATTTGGCTCTGTTGACTAATGTGTTTGCCGACCACTGGTCTAGTGCATCAGAAAGTCTTCTGGGCTCTGCCTTCAAGCGCCTGGAATCCGACTCCTCCCGCCACCGCCTCCGCTCAGGTCTGAGCTGCTGTCCCCTCTGCAGCGGCTTCCTGGCATCTCCTTGTTTCTGCCGGGCCCCGCTTCATCAGCCTCTTCTCCCGGTGGCCAGGGCCCTGCACAGCTCTCCTCTGAGGAGCTCCTTGGGCTCCCATCACCCTCAGGGGGAGCAGGTGTCCTACCTCAGCCCATCACACCCACAAGATGCCTTCTGACCTCTCTCCCTGCCCCTCCTGCTTCCCCGGTGTCCTTGCCGTGCACACTCTTCCCCGGGGTCCTTGCTGTGTATACTCCCACCAGGAGAGCACGCAAGGCTCCTGCACTTGCTGTTCCCTCTGCCTGGAACAAGCCTCCTCACTTCCCACACATCCCACCCAGAAATCAGCCCTTCACAGACTTCCCTGGCTGCATGACCCCGTCCCCACCTGCATTCTCTACTCCCCTCACCCTGCCTTGTTTATACCCTCAGCACTCACACCAGCCGATACAGCCTTATCTTTATTTACTTACTTAGGTAGTTCAGTGTCTAGTTTCCCTCTAGAACAGTGGTTCTCAACCTTCCTAATGCCGCGACCCTTTAATACAGTTCCTCATGTTGTGGTGACCCCCAATTTCATTGTTGCAAATTGAACATAATTAAATAATAGTGATTAATCACAAAAACAATATGTAATTATATATGTGTTTTCCGATGGTCTTAGGCGACCCCTGTGAAAGGGTCGTTCGACCCCCAAAGGGGTCACAACCCACAGGTTGGCGACCCACAGGTTGAGAACCGCTGG
>NW_005354465.1:1245684-1250167 GCF_000412655.1 Myotis brandtii | reverse complement strand
GACACATCCATTGGTTGCGTCCCACATGTGCCCCAGGGTGGGGATCAAACCTGCAACCAGGTACCTGCCCTTGACCGGGAATTGAACCCAAGACCCTTCGGCACGTGGGCTGATGCTCTAACCACTTAGTCCCATGGCCAGGGCAGGATTAATCTTGAATTCCATCTATTCCTCAGCAGGATATTGGTGCTCAGGTTTTTGGAAAATGAATGAAAGGGCATACCTGAGTTTAGCAATATTCCTGGTGGGAGGCGCAAGATCCTGACACACCTGCATGTCACGAGGGCCAACCCCTTGGTAGACAGCGATCTGACAGAACATATCAAGAGCCATAGAAACCATCTGTACACTTTGACCAGTTGTTTCCTCTGAAGTTTGTCCTCGTGAAACAAAGCAAAGCAGAAATGGAAGCCCATAGGATGCTGATGGCCGTGCTGGTCACAGCGGAGGAGGAGGGCGAGCACACTCAGTCGTAACAATGGAGACCACAGAGTGAGCGATGCTTGCATCCTTGGCTCGTCAGCCAGCAAAAATGATCATTTTGGGGAGACAACGTAGGTAATACTTATGTTCAAAGGTTTCCTGTCAAAGGGGAAATTTCAATCGTTGTACTGCTGATATTTGGCTGTGTTGACTAATGAGTTTGCCGACCACTGGTCTAGACTGTTGTTTGATTTCTAATTTGTTTGTAGACCTATAATTGTATTATTTTCCTTAGCCTTGCGATTTTTCTTTCATTTCTTTCTGTTGTTTCAGCATTTTGTCTTTGAGCTCTTATTTTATTGATAGCATATTTTTGTTGTTTTACTTTAGCACAAGGCAATCTGAGGTAGTTTTCTTCTGTTTTTTTTCTTCTTCCAGATTGTCTGGCATTCTCTCTCTCTCTCTCTCTCTCTGTCTGTCTTTCTCTCTCTCTCAGTCTCTCTCTCTTTCCTCTTTCCTCTCTGGCACATTTACAAGGTTGACATGCCATTTATTTTCATTTTCTTCAAACTACAGTTGGGCAGTCCTGTAGAACTCTTCAGTTTCTCCGACTGAATGTAATTCTTCTTGACCTTCTTCTGACCTTCCCTGGAAACTATCACCCCTGCGGGCAACAGCTTGGGGGCTGGATGTCATTTTCCATTCACTGTGCTGGAGCTGAGACGAGAGAGTGGGGAGAAGAGCGCCTCCGGAGCTGCCTGCAGTGCTGGCTGGGACCCTGGACCACATTCTCTCTTCTGAGTCCCAGCAAATGTCCTTCACCAGGTCAGCCTTCCCAGCGAAGGCAGGCATTTCCTGCCCCATGGGCTCTGGTTGTTCCTCCCACTCAGCGACAGCCTTGGAGCGCACAGCTGGCCGTCAACCCCTCTCGCCTCAGTAGGATCTGCAGTGGTGCAGAGACAGCGCCCACCACGCTCGCAGTTTCCCCGCCCATCACCCTTCTGGCCACTTCTCTTCAAGTCAACGTGTATTCAGGATATCAGGCTTTTGTTGACTCACCTTTCCTCAGTTCTCTTTCTGGGGAGCAGGTGTGGCAGGCAAGGTTTAGAGCCAATTTTCAAACTTTATTACATGAAGTTTTACACTTTTTCAATTTTTGATAACTACCGACAAATTTTTGGCCTTTTGAAAAATAACAGTTTTGTCAATTTCAGTGGGTAACTGAGGAAGAAATTTTCTCTGATCTGACTTCCTTTACCCCAAACTTTCAGAACAACATTTAAACAAGCACTTCTGGTGATTCCAAGTGGGTGGTTCATGGAACACACTTAGACAAAAGAAAAAAAAAAAGCAAGAAATTCAGAGGCAAGGTAAAAATAATATTAAGGATGGGGGTGGACAGCAGAGAGCCTTATTTCATATTGGCTTTAAATGTTGAAATGATTTCCAATTTTATATTTACTTAAATATAAATATGTACTTAAATATCATGTATGCTTCTAAGAGCTAAAAAAAGAAAAACATGGCCAAGGCACTTGTAAGTTTTTACCTTTTCCAGTGATCAAAAGCAAGGAAGGTGAACAGTTCCAGGTTAAAAAATCTCACACATTAAATATATTTAAAAAAAGAAACCCAATGTACCATAATCACCTAAGATATCAGAGTGGCGTTGAAATGTGTCCCAAGTATACAATACCCTCCCCCAACATGTCTACTGCTAACAGCTGCTGAGCTGAACATCTCTGACTTTCCCATGCTTTGCATTTATTTATCTTACAGAGTGAAACTAATTCTTTCATTACTTTCAGGGATTAATTCTCTGTGCTGACTTCAACAAGACTTGACGTTTTCCATTTGTGCTCAGCCACATTTTAAGCAACACCCCGGGAGATAGAGTCAATGCTGTGTACAGGGATTTCACTGCACAGTTCACACCGAGATCAGCAAAAGGGTGGATAAATCCCTACCTACCGTTTTAATTTTGTTGCTGGGGGTGGGCGTGGGGGCGGAAACACAACCAGTGTTCAGAGTCATCAGGCCTACCTTCCCTGATGTGCCTCTGTGAGGTGCAATAGGCAGGAAACAGCACATCTTGGAGCCTGACGCCCCTTGAATCACAGCTGCCAGCCAAGCCCGGGCGGCTTGGTCCTGGAGTCCAGCAATCACACTGCCCCGCGTTGCAGGTCACCGGCTCTTGAGGGCTGCTTATCTTCTTTGCAGCATTTGCCAGGGGTGCTTCACCATTGGCTGAATTCTCTCTGTTCCTTGGCTGATTCACAATAATTGCTTCACATGTCACCTTAACCTAGTGAGCAAATTTGCAAGGATTGTTTATTCATTTGAAAGTGTGGTAATGATGCTTCCCAGTCACAATGGCTGAAGAGGCCATGTGCGAATGGCCTTTACCATGGATTTCCTGGTATGCTTCACAATGACTAGTTAGATACAGTAGTTATGGGGGCAGGGTAAGCAGCGATTACACATCTATGTTCTGGACTCAGAAATCTAAATCTTGGCTGGACCACCAATGAACTGCATGACAGGGCCAGGTACTTACCTGCATTGAATCTCAAGTTCCTTTTCTGTAAAATGGGAGTAATCATGGCACCCATTGTGAGGAATGCTTAGCCCTGTGTAAATGATGCAGCTTCTGAAGATGGTTATCATATTATTTTATTGGAGAAGGCTAGGACCAAAGGTTTGCTTTTATATACTTCAAATTTTTACTGAGGTTTTTTGTTGTTGTTGCTTAACCAATGAAAATGAACATAGTGAAGTACTTCTAAAATCAGATGCTTTTTAATTCAAGTTTTAAAAATTTATTTTTAACTGTATAAAACCACCTTGTTTTATGGATAAGGACACGGAGAAATATAGAGACTTGCAGAGGTCACAAAACTGACTGGAGGTAAAGTTGATACTAAACCTCCAGTAGCCTTATTCTGGAGATATCAGATGAAAATATTCATTCTCTGCTCGCAAAGGGCTCACATCTTAGCGAATGCAAAGGAAAATGTCACTGAAAGGTTACATTTTTTGTTGTTGTTAATCCTCATCCAAGGATCTTTTTTCATTGATTTTTTAGAGATAATGGAAAGGAGGGGGAGAGACAAAGAGAGAAACATGGATGAGAGACATTGATTGGTTGCCTCCTGCACACACTCCGACCAGGGCTGGGGATCAAGCTTGCAACTGAGGTATGTGCCCTTGACTGGAATCTAATCTAGGACCCTTTGGTCCACAGGCCAATGCTCTATCTACAAACTGGCTAGGGTTGAAAGGAAATTTTGATTGCTTATAGTGGACTGGATAAATTAAATAGACATTTAAGATTTCATGGTTTTAAATGTTCAACCAAAACCCCACTGACATTTATTCTCTTATTTGATAGGTTGTGATTATTTACATCTCATGTATGCATCCTCATAGTACAACTGCCTTCTAATCTGGTAACTTTACCTCGAATGGTGTCTTTTGGTTTCTGATAACCACACTCGGGCCTCTTGAAAAATACTTTTAAATGAATCTTGCCTCTGCCATCAGCTCAGCAGTGTCCTCAACCTATGAAAGGAATGAGATCAGTGTCACCAGATGCCCTATATCATCTTGTAGATGTAACCTTTCATGAGTGTAAGTGTGCTCTTCATTTGTGGTGTAGCCTGAGAAAATCCAGAATTTGAGGACACACCTGATTAGTTGCTGGGGAAATTAAATGGTTAAAAAAGCCGTGGCCTGTGCAATACTCAGGGATGGGAAAAGGTAAACCAGGAGAGTGGCAGCAGGCAGTGGAGAAAGAGAAAAGCCAAGCTCAATCACGCCGGACTTTTGGGTGGAGAATAAACATGATGAGTCGCAGGGGTCCTCAAACTTTTTAAACAGGGGGCCAGTTCACTATCCCTCAGACCGTTGGAGGGCCGGACTATAGTTTAAAAAAAAAACTATGAACAAATTCCTATGCACACTGCACATATCTTATTTTGAAGTAAAAAAACAAAACGGGAACAAATACAATATTTGTATTGGCATGTGGCCCGCGGGCCGTAGTTTGAGGACCCCTGAG
>NW_005354465.1:1241131-1243714 GCF_000412655.1 Myotis brandtii | reverse complement strand
AAGAAATTCAGAGGCAAGGTAAAAATAATATTAAGGATGGGGGTGGACAGCAGAGAGCCTTATTTCATATTGGCTTTAAATGTTGAAATGATTCCTAATTTTATATTTACTTAAATATAAATATTTACTTAAATATCATGGATGCTTCTAAGAGCTAAAAAAAGAAAAACATGGCCAAGGCACTTGTAAGTTTTTACCTTTTCCAGTGATCAAAAGCAAGGAAGGTGAACAGTTCCAGGTTAAAAAATCTCACACATTAAATATATTTAAAAAAAGAAACCCAACGTACCATAATCACCTAAGATATCAGAGTGGCGTTGAAATGTGTCCCAAGTATACAATACCCTCCCCCAATAAGTCTACTGCTAACAGCTGCTGAGCTGAACATCTCTGACTTTCCCATGCTTTGCATTTATTTATCTTACAGAGTGAAACTAATTCTTTCATTACTTTCAGGGATTAATTCTCTGTGCTGACTTCAACAAGACTTGACGTTTTCCATTTGTGCTCAGCCACATTTTAAGCAACACCCCGGGAGATAGAGTCAGTGTTGTGTACAGGGATTTCACTGCACAGTTCACACCGAGATCAGCAAAAGGGTGGATAAATCCCTACCTACCGTTTTAATTTTGTTGCTGGGGGTGGGCGTGGGGGCGGAAACAACAACAACCAGTGTTCAGAGTCATCAGGCCTACCTTCCCTGATGTGCCTCTGTGAGGTGCAATAGGCAGGAAACAGCACATCTTGGAGCCTGAGCCCCTTGAATCACAGCTGCCAGCCAAGCCCGGGCGGCTTGGTCCTGGAGTCTGGCAATCACACTGCCCCACGTTGCAGGTCACCGGCTCTTGAGGGATGCTTATCTTCTTTGCAGCATTTGCCAGGGGTGCTTCACCATTGGCTGAATTCTCTCTGTTCCTTGGCTGATTCACAATAATTGCTTCACATGTCACCTTAACCTAGTGAGCAAATTTGCAAGGATTGTTTATTCATTTGAAAGTGTGGTAATGATGCTTCCCAGTCACAATGGCTGAAGAGGCCATGTGCGAATGGCCTTTACCATGGATTTCCTGGTATGCTTCACAATGACTAGTTAGATACAGTAGTTATGGGGGCAGGGTAAGCAGCGATTACACATCTATGTTCTGGACTCAGAAATCTAAATCTTGGCTGGACCACCAATGAACTGCATGACAGGGCCAGGTACTTACCTGCATTGAATCTCAAGTTCCTTTTCTGTAAAATGGGAGTAATCATGGCACCCATTGTGAGGAATGCTTAGCCCTGTGTAAATGATGCAGCTTCTGAAGATGGTTATCATATTATTTTATTGGAGAAGGCTAGGACCAAAGGTTTGCTTTTATATACTTCAAATTTTTACTGAGGTTTTTTGTTGTTGTTGCTTAACCAATGAAAATGAACATAGTGAAGTACTTCTAAAATCAGATGCTTTTTAATTCAAGTTTTAAAAATTTATTTTTAACTGTATAAAACCACCTTGTTTTATGGATAAGGACACGGAGAAATATAGAGACTTGCAGAGGTCACAAAACTGACTGGAGGTAAAGTTGATACTAAACCTCCAGTAGCCTTATTCTGGAGATATCAGATGAAAATATTCATTCTCTGCTCGCAAAGGGCTCACATCTTAGCGAATGCAAAGGAAAATGTCACTGAAAGGTTACATTTTTTGTTGTTGTTAATCCTCATCCAAGGATCTTTTTTCATTGATTTTTTAGAGATAATGGAAAGGAGGGGGAGAGACAAAGAGAGAAACATGGATGAGAGACATTGATTGGTTGCCTCCTGCACACACTCCGACCAGGGCTGGGGATCAAGCTTGCAACTGAGGTATGTGCCCTTGACTGGAATCTAATCTAGGACCCTTTGGTCCACAGGCCAATGCTCTATCTACAAACTGGCTAGGGTTGAAAGGAAATTTTGATTGCTTATAGTGGACTGGATAAATTAAATAGACATTTAAGATTTCATGGTTTTAAATGTTCAACCAAAACCCCACTGACATTTATTCTCTTATTTGATAGGTTGTGATTATTTACATCTCATGTATGCATCCTCATAGTACAACTGCCTTCTAATCTGGTAACTTTACCTCGAATGGTGTCTTTTGGTTTCTGATAACCACACTCGGGCCTCTTGAAAAATACTTTTAAATGAATCTTGCCTCTGCCATCATGATGCTCAGCAGTGTCCTCAACCTATGAAAGGAATGAGATCAGTGTCACCAGATGCCCTATATCATCTTGTAGATGTAACCTTTCATGAGTGTAAGTGTGCTCTTCATTTGTGGTGTAGCCTGAGAAAATCCAGAATTTGAGGACACACCTGATTAGTTGCTGGGGAAATTAAATGGTTAAAAAAGCCGTGGCCTGTGCAATACTCAGGGATGGGAAAAGGTAAACCAGGAGAGTGGCAGCAGGCAGTGGAGAAAGAGAAAAGCCAAGCTCAATCACGCCGGACTTTTGGGTGGAGAATAAACATGATGAGTCGCAGGGGTCCTCAAACTTTTTAAACAGGGGGCCAGTTCACTATCCCTCAGACCGTTGGAGGGCCGGACTATAGTTT
>NW_005354465.1:1192374-1240943 GCF_000412655.1 Myotis brandtii | reverse complement strand
CCTTTGCCGGAATCGAACCTGGGACCCTTCAGTCCGCAGGCTGATGCTCCATCCACTGAGCTAAGCCGGCTAGGGCCATATCTTATTTTGAAGTAAAAAAACAAAACGGGAACAAATACAATATTTGTATTTGCATATGGCCCGCGGGCCATAGTTTGAGGACCCCTGAGTCAGGGTATATGGAGGACAGTGAGCCAAGCATGCAACAAAAGCAGCTTTCACAGTACATTCCAAGGTCTCTGAGGGCCAGCTCAATCTCCTATAGTTTCCATGAGATCAAACCACACTGTGAAAACTGATGTTTCTATTCATTCCTTCATCCATCCATCTATCCATCCATCCACTCTAAGGAAATAACCTGTTAAGGGCACAATGATTTATGTATAAATATATTTTCTGTAGAGTAATATATAACAGAAAAAATGGTAACAGTCTAAATGCTCATCAGCATTGGAATGGTTAAATAAAATACGCACATCCCTCCAATGACATTTTATGCAGCTATTAAAAGGGATGTCTGGAAGATATAAACCAAATTGGTATGGTTATGATTATCTCTGAGGCCTAGAATTATGGGGCATTTTCAATTTCTGCTTTACATCCCCCCCCCACTGTATATTACTTTTATGAAAGAATAAGAGTATTTAAATGAAAAGAACAAAGATACAGTATTTAAAAGGAGCCCTCCATATGGTTCAGTCTAACTGGACTTCTGCTCTGGGTGGAGCTTGGGGCCCACCTTCAGAGTAATGAAAACTCCCCATTTGCCTGGCTGGTCCTCTGTGTACATATGCTGTTTCCTCTCGGATCGTGTAAGCTAAAGGTGCTTCCATAGTGCCTAATGACTAGTAATTACTTCTTAGAGAATGAGGCTCTTGAGCTCAACTTATCTTGATTTGAAAAATAATTAACTGAATACAAAATATTCTCCCAAATGATTCAAAGTCACCACTAGCATAAATAAGTATGAACACGATTCAACTGCACATATACAAGTCTCCAATTGCTGGTAGATGTTTTAGTTCTGTTTCTTCCCACCAGTAATTTATAAAAATCAGTGCCACTGCCCCAAACTAACCATGAGGCTCTGTACTTGGGGTCACTATAGATGACGGGTCACTATAGGAAACACAAAACAAGGTCCTGCCCTCAAGTTACAAGTCTATTTCTCCCTCCTGCTCCAGGCGATGTAAAACACCAGCGGAATTAGTGAGGCAGCTGAGCCCACAGCAAATGCCCTTCCTGTGCAAACATCCTTGGCTGTCTGGCCCTATCACAGGGGCCGTGAGCCCAACCACATGCGACAGCACGAACGAAGGAAGGAGCACAAAGTCAGATGGGGAACCGAGAGAGCCAAACAGAAGGGAGACACGTGAAGTGATAGGGCTGCCTGCCCTTCCCTGAGTTAAAGGATTATCACCCTTCTGCTCTCATGAGCTCCAGTATGCTCCAGGGGCCATTCACAGAGGTGACTGAAATATCAGACCTGTCTGAAAGGGTCAACATGGCCTTTGAAAAGCGGTTCTCTTAGCAACCGTTACTGGGTAGTATTTCACAGTATATTCAGAGCAGTTTTTAAAATCCATTTACCAAATTTTTATTACTATTTATATTTTTTTATTTATGTTTTTTATTGCTTTCCTAGAGGAAGGGAGAGGGAGAGAGCGAGAGAAACATACTGGGAATCGAGCCCACAACCCAGGCATGTACCCTGACTGGGAATCCCACCATGCTCTCCTGATTCAAATGTTGACACTCAATCACTGAGCCACGCTGGCTGGGCCATTTACCAATTTTAAATATTTCCATTTTTACAGTTATAAATGAAGCCACTATAAACATTTGTGGAAGAGGTTTTTGTGTCGATACACATCTTCATTTCTCTTGGATAAATATCTAGAAGTGGGATTGCTGGGTCATATGATAAGTGTATGTTTAACTTTTTAATAACTGCCAAAACGTTTTCCAAAGTGGCTGTACCACTTTACATGCCCACCAGTGATGCACGTGAGGTGAGAGAGGGAGCTGAGGTTCAAGGTCATGTAGGGCCTTGCAGGACATATTGTCTTTGGATTTTACTCTGAATGAGATGAAGAGCCATTAAAAGTTTTGAGCAAAAGAGTGACTTGCTCTTACCTGCAATTTAAAATATATTTTATTGATTTTTTTACAGAGAGTAAGGGAGAGGGATAGAGAGTTAGAAACATCCATGAGAGAGAAACATCCATCAGCTGCCTCCTGCACACCCCCTACTGGGGATGTGCCCGCAACCAAGGTACATGCCTTTGACCAGAATCAAACCTGGGACCCTTCAGTCCAAGGCCGACACTCTAGCCACTGAGCCAAACTGGTCAGGGCTCTTACCTGCAATTTAAATAGATCCCTCCATGTTGAGAACAGACTGTAGAGGGGTAAAGGAAGAAGAGGGTCCAGTTGGGAAGTTATTAAAATAATTCAACTGAGGGGGTGAAATATGATAGAAGCTTGGAGAAGGAAAATAGCAGGGGAGGTGATGTAAAGTGTTCAGATTTTGGATATATAGTATTTTGAAAGTAACGCCAACAGGATTTACTGATGGATGTGGGGTGTCAGAGGAAGATAGGTAAGACAGAGACAGTCTTTCTTGAGATGTAGAACACTATACAGGGAGAAGATTGTCAGTGGAGGGATGGAGCATGTTGCTGGAGAATCAGGAGTTTGATTTTGGACAGGTAAAGTTTGATCCCTATTAGATATTCAAGTGAAGATTTGAGTAGATGGTTGAATGTGAGCCTGTAATTTAGGAAAGGGGTCAGGACTAGAAATGTAAATTTGAGAATCATTTGTTGTACAGATGGCTTTAAATGCTAAGAGATTGGGTATGGTATTACCAGGGGAATAAATAAAGACAAAGGAATAACAAGGTTGCAGTGCTAAACCCTGAAATGTTTTAACACTTAACAGTCAGTAGATGAAGAGGACCTGACCAGTGGAGTAGAAGGGGAACCAGAGAAAGTGATGTCTCAAGCCAAATGAAGGACATGTTTCAAGAAAGAAGCATAATACACAGTCCTTAGAGATGCAAGTAAAGCCATGTCCAAGTCACTGGTAACTTTGGCAGGAGCTGCTTCAGTGGAATACCGAGATTGACAAAGTGGAAACAATTCCTGCTTTTCTTTAAAAAGAGCCTTTATCAAGCTAACAGAAAAGATGCTATTAATTGTACCAATATGAGATTTACTGATTTTCCTCTGAGACAGTTCATGTGAATTACATCAACAAGCCAATCTTTTAAAGACGCTTTGCTTATTCTGAACAATCTCATCATTAGTTAAATTAGGGCTTTTCATATTCTAGAAAGACATACCTTTACTTAAGAAGGAGAAGGAAAATTTTAGAAAAGTAAATCTAAGCAATAAATGGCACTTGATAATACTGGCATTAGAATGACATTTGTTCTTTTAAGCAAAACCCAAGAAAAACAATTCTAATAGGGCCTCTGGACAGCAGCAAATAATGGCCGTGTATGGTGTTAACTTGACCTATGAAAGCGCCTCCCCACTTCCACCATGAAAAATATTCAGTGGTTTGCCCTTTATTAAGTTATTTCTTTGGCCTTGAAATAGCTTTGTTTATTTTAATTTCTAGATTGTCTCTGATTTTTCATATTCTCCAGTCTCATATTTATCCAATATTATCATATTTTGTGATATGGGAGCAGGTGGGTATTACATAAATTTTGAACTCTTATAGAAAACAAAAGTAACATTTAGAATCTTAAAAGAATACAAACCAGCTTTCATGTCTCCAAATTCTCAAACATTTTCATGAATAATAAAACATTAATAATAAAACCTTAGGTTCTATAATTTTTTCTAAATTGTATATATCTCTATAATTAGTTCTTTCAGACTTGAGTTTAAACACAATTTATTTTCTTTTTTTCCATGGAGTATATTTATTCTCTAAATTTCCACACAGAATTAAAAAATCAATATATTGTCATCAAATGATTTTCTGATTGTCTTTCAATTAAAATTTTTGTTTCAACAAGATATTAAATACCTTTAAACTATTTAACATATTTAAAATTGGTAACGGTTCATTCTTAAAGCACATTTTTATAAGTCTTTTAGACACAGAAAATCTTTTGGTTTGGGGAAGAATAAGGTGAACTAATAGCTTAGATACCATATAACATAATGGTTAAGAATTATTGTTTTGGGGTCAATCACACCTGGGTTTAAATTCCAGGTCTTCTACTCCTAGTTTCACAACCTTGAGCAAGCCACTAATCTTTCTTAGTGTCATTCCCCATCTATAAGTGGGAAAATAGTACCTGCCTCCCAGTGTAATTACAATGATTTTATGAGATAATACATGAAAAACACTTAATACAGGGTTTAAAAAAGCCTCAGGTAAATGTTGAATAAAATATAAGTATTCAGCATCATCATCATCACAATTATTATCAGAACTGAACAATTTCCAAGGCCAAGTAGTTTTTAAAAAAGAAACTAGAGTGACGGAAAGAGACTTTGCTTTGGGCGATGGGTGCACAATGCAGTGTGCAGATGATGTTTTGTTGAGTTGTATACTTAAAACCTGTGTAGTTTTGTGAACCAATGTTACCCCAATAAATTCAATTTAAAAAGGTGCTATTTGGTTTCACCTTGGAGATGTCTATTTATATTATGGCATTAACAATAAAATACACTAACGAGGAAAGGTCAGGATGATTCACTGCATTCCTTGTGTTGGGTGCCAGATGTTTTTACATACACATCTCAATTAAGCCTATCAACAACCCCAGAAGGGAGGTAGAATATAATCATTTTACAGGTGTGGACATCGAAACTTAGAGGACTGAAGTGATTTGGCCAAGATCATGCAGCTATTAACTTGCAGAATCACTAGTCAACTGCAATTCAAAGCCCTGTTTCAACCAAACTTCCAAATTAGAGAGTCCCTTTGTAGACTATTTAAACTGGACCACTCACCCTCATCCAGAAATAGATCTGATATGAAAGCATGAGCTTGTGGACAGCACAGACTTTATGAACCCTCAACTTTTATTCTCTCTCTCATTCATAATCTAATCCCACCAAAGGAACCCCGAATTCAGAGGGCTGGTGACCACGCCTGCTGCCTGCATATAGCCTGACTGCCAGCTCTTCAGAGCATGGACTTGGGATGCTTCAGTACCCAGGAGAGTGTCCTTCCTTACTGAGCTAATCCGATGGAGCTGGGTCTGGGCTGACTGCACCTCCTGTGGTCCCATGAACATAGTCACGATAATTACCAGTCAACTTTGGGATGAAGAAGTTGCCTGACTCAGCAAGACTGGCATTTCCTCCTACACAGTTCTTTCCAGCTCATTGGCAATGGTATCCAGGGGTGGCTGGAGAATTCTGATAACAGCTTGCTGGTTGGATTCCAGAGGAATAGCTCAGATTCTGCTGAAGACTCAAAGGAAAGTGGAGAAATACTGACAAAGGAAATTAATGATGACCACTCTGGAAACTTTGACTACCTCCAAGGATGACCTCACAACTATTTAAAGCATCCCCTTAGAGTTAACTGAGACACCAGAAAATGAAACAAATCCCATGAATGGAAATTAGCAATCAGGCTGTGACCCACTTAAGTAGGTGTTATACTTCTTTCCAAAGGCCTGCCAGAGAGAGCACCCTGGGTTAATGACTTGGTGCCTTTATTTTCACCACTTTTAGATGGAAATTACACAATTGTCTCTTTATCCCCTTGCAGAACCATGACCTCTTCTTTCCTCTCCTCCATTCTTGGTAACTTTTTCTAACTACTTAACCACTTCCATAAAACACAACGAACAAATAACTAGAAAAGGTGGCTGGTCAAATAATTGTGGATATGGTCATATTAAAGTTATAATATGCAATATTAAGGCCATGACTCTTGCGTGAAGACATTGTGTATTTCTGTAAGTTGTGGGCAATACTTGGCACACTCAGAGTGATTTGTAATGTTCTTCACTGCCTCACAGAGTACATGGGATATGACAGCAGTATAGAAGAAGACAAAACAGAAATTAGATACTTGTTGCACTGCTTACCGTTTCTTTTGTTAAATTTTAACCCCAGTTCACATGCTGGCTAGCTTAGGTTTGACTGGTTCTGGGAGTGCCCCTTAGGTCCAGATTTAGTCTTTCTATAGCCTGTGGCAAGAAAGGCAGGAAGGATTATTGTAGCTGTGACTGGATCCCACTTCCTTCTGTCCCTGACAACAAATACATCCTATATAATAAAAGCATAATATGCAAATCGACCGAACGGTGGAATGACCAGTTAAGGGGGGCGAGCAGGGCCAGTGAGCAGGCGGCACCAGGCCAAGGCATGTGCCAGAGGGAAGAGGGAGGGGATGGTGATTGGAGGGCAGTGGCGACCAGCAGCGGCGGAGGGGTGATCGAGAGGGTGGAGGCACAGCTGGCCCTTGATCAGCCCACCCAGTCACCTCCCATAGAGGGAGGCCAGACTGCGGCTTAGGCCTGCTCCCTGTCATCAGTCAGACATCCCCTGAGGGCTCCTGGACTGTGAGAGGGCAGAGGCCAGGCTGAGGGACCCCCCCCCACCCCGAGTGCACAAATTTTTGTGCACCGGGCCTCTAGTATATAAATAAACAAGTAAATACATACATAAATAATAAAAAATAAAAAAAATTAAAAGATTCTTCCCAGAATCAACTATTCCACAAGAGCATTAGTGGGCAAGTTCTGCCTTTGCTGCTGGTGCTCCTGCAGTAACCATTCACTTCTCATGGCAGCAGCACGGCATAGCCATAGGATAGACCCAGGCGTTCGTTCACCTGGGCCGTCAGGTGTTAGTTACCTGACCTTGAGCAACTTCCTCTGAGCCCCAATTATTATTATTATTTAACAATAACAAAATCATAATAAACAAGTATAATACTTCAGGGTTTACTATGTGACAAGTATTTTACAAAGCACAGAATATGAATTATCTCATTTAATTCTCACCATCACTGAATATGAGGTAGGTACTATTTTTATCCTCATTTTACAGAAGACAAAGCCTGCCCGACATCACACAGCTTATAAGTAGCAGCAATAGGAACTGAATCCGGGTCTAGCTGACTGCAAAGCCCAAGGAGCACGAAGGCTATATAGAAGGACCCTACAACGGGGCAGATGTGCTGAGCACCTTGAACCATAGGGACTCCTGATGTCTAATTTCCCTGCTGGTCTGTGTCAATATTGGTCCTGAATATCTGTATTGGCCCCTGTGTTGTCCAGTTAACTCTTCTCTGTGCGTATATACAACTTTTCAACAAGTTTTGCATTTATTCTGACAAAAGCACTTGGATCTGTAACTATGACTTATCACTTTCCATTTGGCCCCATATTGGGGCTGGGAGTCATGTCACTGCAAGCTCCCCCTAGATCTGGAGACAGGTGCCTGCCGGTGACTGCCTGCGGCAACATACCTGAAAGCCGGTGACAGCCTGGGCAGGTTCCCAGCTGCTGAAATTAGCCTGCAGGATCCTTGTAGGCAAAGGTATATTTTAGGACAGCAGTACCGATCAGCATCACAGAATGGCAAGTGATCAGAACACAGCCCCTTCCACGTCTCCTTTAATGTCCAAATCGCTCCTGCTCATGTTTGACCCTATTGCATAGGTTGTATGGAGTGCAAGAATCTAATTATTGGGTAAATCATCACATATTCATGCACATACAATTCAGGAACTGATTAATAATGACTTTTAAAAATCTATATTGTTGAAAGTATTACATAAAATAATGACTTTAAAATAAATATTAATTATAATAAAACAAATTCTCTTCTTCATAGGATTGCACCACATTTTAGTTAGCAAATCCATTTGTTGTAAATTATTTCATTAGTTGCTAAATTCTTCCACAGAAAACATTTAGAGTTACTGGCAATAATAATGACTGCTAATAATGGTTCTTAATGAATTATCATGAGCAAAGGTATGGCTCAGTAGCCCAATAGGGAAAGAACTTTCTGATCTAGACTGGGTATATGCAAGACAAAAGAAAATTTAGAATGTATTTATTTTACACCATCATCCACCCTGTGAGCATAATTCACAAACTAGGAAGCAGGCTCAGAGAGTCAATATCATTTCAAGGTCACTCAGTGGGCGATAGGTACAGCCAGGGGTCTTGACGTCCAGAGCACTTCACCACACTTCCCTGTTCACATTCTGTCATACAACTATGGCAGTAACTGTGAACAGGTCATTCATTGCTTCCCATTTTTGGGATAGAACTTAGAGGTCATTACACAAGTTATATTCATAGGAAGAATACAAAATATTTGTTGAAAAGAAAGTAGAGATGTTCTAGGATCCAAATTCAGAAGGAATTCATTGGACCTTCAACATGCCAGACACCTAGCATCTCATCTCACCTGTACAACAATTCACGAGATTGATCTAATGGCCCCATTTCACAGT
Organism: Myotis brandtii; assembly: GCF_000412655.1. Classification (NCBI taxonomy): domain Eukaryota; kingdom Metazoa; phylum Chordata; class Mammalia; order Chiroptera; family Vespertilionidae; genus Myotis; species Myotis brandtii. Next base: position 1,232,486 of record NW_005354465.1, on the reverse strand, counting down.
TGAGGAAACGGGGCTTAGTGGGGTATGAGGTGACCCCATTCACACAGTAGCGGATCTGGGATTTGATATAGAACTCTGTGACTCCAGTTCCTTTCTACTTCCTTATAGGAACAGTTTATTAAAGCTTCCACAAACATCCCCAAGGGGGAGAACTAAGGATCCCCTGGGCTCTGTAAAGTCCAGATATTGCATCATGCCATATTTCCAGGGCTCGTTTAAGGCAAACTCCCAGCATTAGGTTTATGACCCTTCCCTTAGGAGTTATTCTTCCTCCTGGCTGATGAACTAAAATTATTCACAAAGATCTTGGGTAAAGTGTGACTGTAGGCTTGAAATAAAATGTTAAGTGTAATAATAATAAATTACAAACTCAAGCATCTTCCCTTCTGTTCCAGCTTTGAGAGCTTATTACCACATCCTCCAATTAGCTTAGGAAAAATATAAACGTCAGCTCCTGCATTTTACCCATATTGGTAGCTGGTCACTTGCCGAATGGCTTTGCAATTTAGTATATGCAATATTAAAACCTCTAAATCCATCATCTTTGGCTTGCATCTGATTCCTTCCAAATGCTCAAAGGCTCTACCATTTATCTCATGCCACCTGGGAATTTGTAACTGTTAATTAATCTCTCCGACCTCTTACAGATCTTCTTCTCCTCCCCCCCCTCCTCCTCCTTCTTTCTTCTCCTTCTCCTTCTTCTTCTTCGCATTTATTTCAGCTTGCTATGTATGCTGAAAACCTTTAAATATTTAAAGTTGTAATTTAGCAAACTACAGAGAAGCCAGAAATAGAAGTTTGTATTTTTAACTTTTTTTAAAAAGAAAAGATTGGGAAATGCACTAATCCAAAGAGGAAAAAGACTGGCAGGTGTGGAAAGTTGCTGGGTAGACTGTCTTTTTAAAGTGGCACCCTGTTACCCATTGCATGTAGAAGCAAAAAGCATATAATAGATATTATCTAATTCTCTCCCCTTCACAGTTTTTCCTGCTGGAGCCAATGCCCTCTCTTTCTGCTTTCTCTTCCCGACTTCCCATTTCCTCTGCATCCCGACTGCAGTGCAGCTACAGCATCACCCCATCCATTGGTAGAGCTCTTAACATGATCATCAATGACCTCCCAGCTGTTAAATATATTGAGTTTTTCCAGTCCTTATCATACTTGGCCTTTATGCCATATTATTTATTGTTCCCTTCCTCTCAAAACTTTCCTTGTTTAGGTCAATAATAGTAATTATTGTCATTATTATTATAAGTTTGCATTAATACAGTACTTACTATATATAAGGTGGTGTGTTGAATACTTTACATGCATTTTTCTCTTGAATACTCATAACCCTACGGGGTAGATATTATTATTCCTATGTTACAAATGCAGAAATTGAGGCACAAAAGGTTAACTAATTTGTCCAAGGCGACACAGCTTGAAAAGGGCAGAGCCAGGTTTTGAACCCGTGTTTCTAAGCAGTATGTTACATTGCTTCAAACACTTTTCAAGGGAGTGATTATGGAGACACCAGAGCCATTAAAGCTAGATCTAGATTGCAATTAGTGTTTCCATGTTTGAGCTGGAGCAATGTTTGAAACATGGAATCTTTTTTTATTGGAAGGAAAATGGAACAATGCTGTATCAAAAACGATAAAAAGTGAGAGTGAAAATGTACCATCAAAAAAATTCTAGTCTTTTAGAAGCTAATTAAGGTAAAATGGAAAAGAGTTTGATTACCGACAAAATTTTCCCCACATCTTGTTTGAAGTAGTTTTGGTTTGTAGCCGATGGCAGACTCCGGAGGCCCCTCATGATCCTCACCTCTTGGTGTTTAGTCCCTGGTGGATAATCCCCTCCACTGAGTGTGAGCAGCACCTGGACCTGCTTCTAACCAATAGAACATGGCAAAGGTGATGGGATGTCGCCTCCGGGAGCAGGTTACCTTTTATAAGGCTCCGCCTTGCTAGCACACTCGTTCTAGAATCTGCCTGTTGGGCTGGTGGAGTAAGTGACTACTAGTATGTTGTGGAAGCCCCTGTGGAAAGAAATTGAGGGTGACCATTAGATGCTGTGTACACCCTCCAGGTAAAAGCCAACTAGAAGCTGAAGCCTTCAGTCCTACAACCACAAGGAAATAAATTCTGTCCAAAACCTGCCTGAGCCATGTGCAGTCCAAGGCTTCATCATGAAGTTGTCAGGGAGGTCTGCCAGGGCCAGGACCAGACGATAGACACAGTGGTGACACATGTGGCCCTATGGCCAAGGACTCAGTGGGATGAAGGATGGATCTCAGCAGATGACTTTGTGGACAAATAACATAGAAGACAGATACCTCCTTTATACCCATTTCCTTGGTCCTAGGTAGGTACTCCAGTCCTAGAACTGAGACACAATCTCCTGGGGCGGACAGGGAAATAGAAAATCCCAAACATAGAGAGTAAGTCTCTGCCACATGAATGGGATGGGAGTACAAAATAGAAATTAATTTGAGTTTTGGAAAAGTAAAAGAAATGTATATTTTCCACTTGCCTCAGTTTGGGACTTAGATATGTACCCATTATAAAAGTAGGATTTTACTTATATACTTGTTTTCTATGTGCACACACTCTTTTATTTTTATTATTTTAAAAATATATTTTATTATTTATTTGAGAGAGAGGAAGAGGAGAAGAGAGAAAGAGAGATAGGTAGGTAGGTAGATAGATAGATAGATAGATAGATAGATAAACATTGATTGTTTCATTGTTCTGTATCGGCATGATGCTCTACCCAGCTGAGCTACCCGGCCTGGGCCTGCACACACCCTTTTTAAAATCACATCAGGTAAGGGTGAAAAGGGTGGTGAGAGAAAACAATTGTGACGGAATCTTCTCTTCCAGAGGGAAATGAAAAATTGGTTCATTCTGGAGAGTTTGGAAATGGATTGATCATTATACCAGGGGTTCTTGGCATGTTTGGGTCATCGACTCCTTTGAGGAACTGATAAAAAATAGAGACAATTTGCTCTAAAAAATACACAAACACAACACTTGTATATATAATTCCAGGGGCTTCAGAATTCATGCCTCTTTGGAAGCCCATCCAGGGATCCCAGGATACAAAGGCTCCCGGCAGGGCTGCCTCTGCCTGCCACTCTTCCTGCCCGTGTTTCCTTCTAGGAGATTTCAATGAAAAGAAGAAAATCCTCAGCCTATTTGGAATACAAATAAAACTGCCACCCACAGTCTCCCACCCCAGCAGACTCGCCATCTGCAGCCTTTCAAAACCCTGCCCATTCCCATCCCCGTGGAGCTGTCCGGGCAAGTGCTGAGTTCTGCCCCAGCACCCTATTCGGAACTGGATCTGCCTGTCGCTGAAGCATGTTATAAATAGAAGGGATGAGACCCCGAGTGCTCAGGGCCCTTTTTAAAATCACACCAGGTAAGGGTGAAGAGGGTGGTGAGAGAAAACAATTGTGACTGAATCTTCTCTTCCAGAGGGAAATGAAAAATTGGTTCATTCTGGAGAGTTTGGAAATGGATTGATCATTATACCAGGGGTTCTTGGCATGTTTGGGTCATCGACTCCTTTGAGGAACTGATAAAAAATAGAGACAATTTGCTCTAAAAAATACACAAACACAACACTTGTATATATAATTCCAGGGGCTTCAGAATTCATGCCTCTTTGGAAGCCCATCCAGGGATCCCAGGATACAAAGGCTCCCGGCAGGGCTGCCTCTGCCTGCCACTCTTCCTGCCCGTGTTTCCTTCTAGGAGATTTCAATGAAAAGAAGAAAATCCTCAGCCTATTTGGAATACAAATAAAACTGCCACCCACAGTCTCCCACCCCAGCAGACTCGCCATCTGCAGCCTTTCAAAACCCTGCCCATTCCCACCCCCGTGGAGCTGTCCGGGGCAAGTGCTGAGTTCTGCCCCAGCACCCTCTTCGGAACTGGATCTGCCTGTCGCTGAAGCATGTTATAAATAGAAAGGGATGAGACCCCGAGTGCTCAGGGCACTTCTAGTCAGAGACACTTACATTTGCTGTGTGTCAGGAAATTCACTCTAGACACAGCAATATCCTGGGCAAGAGATGCTCAACCAGAAAGGGTGCAGAAGTGTGTGGCTGAAGGTGAGGCAGAAAGCACACCCTGCCAACTGGAAGCCACAGCACACTGTTCAGTCGCTTCAGCTAAAGCAGGAGTCCATCCAGCCCCAGCCACATGATGGAGCTTCCTTTGTGTGCATTGGGCTCTAGTGTGCATCAGGCTCTGTGCCAGGCACTGTGGAGTCCCACACCTCCCCGCCCTCCAGGAGCATATGTCCTGCAAGAGAATGGGACCAGGCAATGCCCACCTGGAACTCAGAGTAGTGAAGAGTGCTTTTGGCTCATGACCTGCTGTGAGGCTTTCAGCAACTCGTTTTCCCCATCTGGAGTCTCATTTGTAACGTGAGGGTGTTGGGCATGAAGATCCAGAGTTTCTCTTCCAGGTCATAAACATTGTCTGATTCCTTTGACCTACATACAAAACTTTTGCAGGAAATTTTATTGCTGTCTTTGAGCCACTAGATGGCGATTGTACTTAGTTTAGGAGGAATGCTGACTAAGAAGAATTGCTGGTAAAAAAAGAAATAAAATAAAATAAATGGGTTGCTCAAGGCAGTGAGAAATTATGTAGAGTTAAATGGACAAAACTTAAATGCAAAGCAGCTAATGGTGTCTGCTAAAGCCTGTATGATAAAATATGTTTGAACAGTTATCAACCCAACACATCTAGCTTATCTGTGTTGATTCAGCAGGCGCTTGTCTAGTGGCTGTGGTTGGGAGCAGGCAGCAGGGTGCTTTGCTAGTCCCAGCTCTGCCTCTAAGAGGCTGCTGGACTTTGGTGAATCATCTGCCCTCCCCCTGCCTCAGTTTTACATCTTTAAAATGAGGAGGGGCTCTGCTATAATCTGTGGATTCGCACTAGGTCTAGCATTCTATGATTCTCTGGAAAAGATTGCCAAGTGCTAGTTAATAAAGATTTCCAGCACTACATATGGATGAAAAATTCCAATATTGTTGTCTTCTAGGACAAGAGAAAGAAGCCCTATTGCCACATCCACATTGACAACACATCATGCTGCTGCCATTATTTGAAGTGGCCTGAGGGAGTCTCTGCCCTTTGCCCAAGTAGCCTTTGCCAAATCAAAGTAAACATGTTTTTAAACCTGAAATCAGCTTCTGTGCAAGGGAGTGTGGCAACAGGTCCAACTTGTCGGGCAAACCAAACTGTCTCACCCACAGCCAGAACCAGACCCTCAGGCAGGCAGCATGAGTTCCTGTGAAAAGTCTCGAGGTCATTCCAGGACTACCACCAGTGCTTCCTCTCCTTTGTTACTCCACACGGGCTTCAGAGCCCCCACTTCCCTTCCTTGGGGTACATCAGACTTCACTCTGGTGGAGGGAGGAACCCCTGGCTCTCAGAAGCAGAAAAGGTCCCTTGCTAAAGCCTATAGCCACAGAGGAGCCTGCACCCCGACCTACAGCCATTTTTCAAAGTGTGGTGTTGACTATATGTATGGAAATCAGTTATGCTAAGAGTGCAGATTCTGCGTCCCACCTGGGTCTACTGAGGCAGGATCTCTATGGGGAAGCCTGGAATATGCATTTTCACAAACTCTCCCGATGAGACTGAGGTTTGAGCCCCACTTCTTCACAATGAGGCTCCTCGTCAAGGTCAAGGTTACTTTAGTTTATGGGCAATTTCGTGGAATGCTAGGCACTGACACTGGAAAGAAGGCATACATGGCATTTGTTGAAACAGAAAATGTCAAAGAGAGAGGTTTACAGCTCACGTGGGGCTCCTCTGAGTGAGAGTGTTTTGTAGAATCCAAATCTGTTCATCTCCTTTAAAGGTAGAGAAATTTACATTTTCTTTCCCAAATTCATCAGAACCAGGGGCAGCAACTTGCCCTAATTAGCCTTTCACAATATGTAAATAAACTACAATGCTATTTCATTAATTACAAGGAAAGATAAAACTGCCAAGCAAACTGGAATATTCATGTCAGCATGCCAGGGGAGGCAAATTGCCCTTAGCAGGTGGTTTGATGAACACAGACTAAGAGCATGGAAAATAGATGATGTTAATGTCATGAGATATGACTATTAGTGACACAATCTCCACCAAGGGGAGGGAGAGGAGAGTAGACCTGCCATTTAATTAAGCACTGACTATGGACCAGATGCTGTCCCTATTTTTAATTCTATAGGTATATACTCCGCAAGGAACAAGAAACTTCTTACTAGCTTGTCTGAGCACCTGGTGTGTGGAGACCCAGTGACAAATCTTTGCCCTTTTTTTCTTTTGCTGTTTTTTTCTGTACACCCTGGTGGCCATTACACATGGCCAACTCTATCGTTATTCTGTCCACTTACAAGACAATTGAATAGGATTCTAGAGAGGCACCCTAGTCTTATTGACTAATACCATCTCTTAAGTTTTTTTCCTCTGCAATTCCAATCCATTACCCATAATTCTGTTTGCATCTTCACCTAATCTGCATACCTGCTAAACACATACTTTAACAGAATGAGGCATACCAAATGAAATATTTGTGTTCCTACTGAAACATTTTCAAATTATATACACATTTAATTGTTCACCCCTCTTCCGAAAGCACAGCTGAAGTAGCCCTAGAGGGATTTGAGGGGACCAGTACCTTATTTACATGCAATGCATATCTAACCTGCATGAATCTAACTGGCTTTCAGGCTTAGCTTCCAATCTAGGTCACAGTGGTACGAACTGCCTCACCGACATTCCCCATCATCCCATGGGTCCACTTTGTTACCATTAGTCACTTGTCATGTGGACTCTATTGATGTGATCTGTCCTCTTGAGATTTACAGGTTAAATTTTTCCTAAAACCAACTTGAATTTTGGGAAAAGGACAAAGCAGAGAAGACTGGCTTAAACTTATAAACTGCTGGAACTGTTGAAATAGAAAACACTGGCTTCTTTCCCAAGAGCTTATATTTAACATAACAATGTAATAATAAAAATATCATCATGCAATATACCGACAATGTATTATGTAATTGTATACCTGAAACTTATATAATTGTATTAACCAATGTTACCCCAACAAATTCAATAAAAAAGAAAAAAAATAATAATACCATCATACATAAAAAGTGGTCAAAGCATTAGCAAAATAATGCTCTTAAGACTTTGTCCACATTTTCTTATTTCAATGAAAATAGAATGGAATTCTCACATGGAAGAGAGCCAAAGGCATAGATAATACAAAATAACAAATAATTTACCAGACATTTATCCTTTCATTTGCAACGCACTTTTAGATTTTACAGTGCAATGTGGAATTGAGGCAAAGTGCTTTGGAAAACACATTTTAGCGTAGGCATTTTCTGACCACACTATCCTGTCTTTTCAGACCTTCCCAGCCCTCCTTTGAACTTGCTTGTTCTTTGATCTTTACAAGATCTTCAGCAGCTTGAGGGCTTCATTCTATCTCAGTCTTTCACTTGGCATCAATCTTTTCCTGCTTCTTTTTTCCTCTCCCATGGTTCATCATTTCAACTACTCTACCTAGAGAACTCAGCTTCCTCATCCCTTTGTCCTGCTATTATTCCTATCTTATAAATCCCCATGCCTAGATTAACCCAAACATATCTATCTTCTCCAGCTCTACACACTGGTAGCCAAGCATTAGAGAAATACACACAACTGGGTGTATTAGTACTACCATCCACTTAGGATTTCCAGTCTCCTTTGGGCCCATAGTGCTTCTTAGCTAACCTCATCTGTTTCCCTGTCTGTTTTCTTTCCCCTGTTCTCCATGGTAGATCCAAGCTTTTGCCACTTCTCTCATGTTCCTTAGCCTACCTCAACTATCCCTGCTTTCCTTAACTGATAAAATTGAGATGACCAGGTATGAACTCCCTCAGTTCCCCACACCTCATTCACAAGTTTAACTTATCCTTCCTTCCTTGATGTCTTGGAAAGGGCTTCAAGGCCAGTCTCACCATAGTGCTCTTGATTTACTCTTCCTCATTTCCACCCACGAATTTGTTCTATCAATGATTGCTTTGTTCTCCTGATTCTTCAACTTCTCCCTCCTTCTCATCACCATGGAATCATCTTCAAGTCTCTTCAAACCTAAAAACAATAATAAACAAAACTCCCACTGTACTGCATGCCTCCCAGTTATCACTCTATATTATTTTCTCTTTTATCCAGGCTTCTGGAATCATCCTCATTCAGCTTCGCCATTTCTTTGCTGTTCATTCAATCCTCCATCAAATATGATTTGGCTTCTGCTCCTACAAATCCACAGAAACTGCTTATCCTAAAGTCATTGATGACGTCCTCAATGCTAAAGCCGGAGGAAAGTTGGTTCTTTCTTACTTGACTTCTCTGAAATATTGTCTGCCCTCCTTTTTGAAATCATCTTCTTAACTTCCTATAGGTGACTAGGCTGTAGCTTTTCTGATGGCTTTCAAATTGTATCTCTTGCCCAAACCTCTGCTTGGAGCTTCAGATCCTCATATTGCACTGCACATCAAATTCTTCACCTGGATCCAAATGTAACATATCCAAAATGTGTCTCATTTATTTCTGTCCAAAGCTCTTCCTTCTGTGTGTTCCAACAGCCAAGTCAGAAGCCTGGGAGTCATTCTTAACTTCTCCCTGATCCCTGCTCTTACAGATCATGGTTGCCAAGTTCTTTCTACTCTACCTCTTAATAAGAAAGCCTCATTTCTGACCTACTTATGAAAAGAATCAACTGACTTTTCTCCTGTTTTCCATCTCAACCCAGAGAACTCTTATGTAGAAACTAGAGGCTCAGTGCACGAATTCGTGCATGGGTGGGGTCCCTCGACCTGACCAGTGATCGGGGCTGATGGGGAAGGGGGGAGCAACCGGTCAGGGGGAGGGGTTGCGGGAGGTTGGCCGGTGGCTGGGGGGATGTTGGCTGTGGGAGCACACTGACCACCAGGGGGCAGCTCCTGCATTGAGCTTCTGCCCCCTGGTGGTCAGTGTGTATCATAGCAACCAATTGACCAGTCGTTCGGTCCTTTGGTCGCTTAGGCTTTTATATATATAGAAGATTAGAATTCTGTAGTTTTCTTACCCAGCTCTTCATATATAATTTCCATTCCCTGAATGGAAACACTGGACTTGGGAAGAGTGAACCCAGCTGCCATGAAGGGTGTCCAGAGTCCAGCTGATTTATTTTTTCAATATTTGTGTTGAACAAATGAGATTTTTTTTCAAACTATAATAATTTTGAATTATATAAACTTGGGCTGCTTTAAACAGAAAAGTAAAAGAAATAAATGTGTAAATGTTCAGAGGAAGATTGGGCCATGAAAATCATCACAGTGAAGTCATTTGGTGGGACCGTGCCAGATTCTTCTAATAAGAATGGATCCTATCAGTTCCCTCTGAAAGGGAGGACGTGAGAGGACAGACGTGTGCCTGCCGCCCCCTCATCTTCTGACACATCTGGGAGAATAATCATCCCAGCACTCCAGCCCCTAATCTGGGTCATCGTGATGCACTTTCCACGAACCATCTGGAAGGGGTTTGGGAAGAGAAAGGTCTAGAGGACTTCGATGTTTAGGAAACATTTCAGGTTAGTCAGACTCAACATTTTATATCAGAAAAATTAAAATTCCTTTCAGCTCAAAATTCTATGATCTCTTTAAATCACTGTTTTTTTAACTTTGGTGACAGTGGGGCTGGGATAGGTGTTGCAGACTTTAAGAATCCAGTTGAAGCCCTAGCCAGTTTGGCTGAGTAGATAGAGCGTCAGCCTGTGGAATGAAGGGTCCCAGGTTCAATTCTGGTCAAGGGCATATACCTCAGTTGCAAGCTCTTAGCCCTGGTCGGGGGCATGCAGGATGCAACCAATCGATGTGTCTCCTATCGGTGTTTCTCTTCCTCTCCCTTCCACTCTCTAAAAATCAATGGGAAAAAATATCCTTGGATGAGGATTAAAAACAAAAAAAGGAATCCAGTGGAAAAGATGGATGCTTTTTTAATGAAAATTTTTAAATAAACAAACCACACACACACACACACACACACAACAGAGCTTTATGAATAATTTCAGAGACTTCATGCATCCCAGTTTAAGACTGGGCATGACAAAAGCCTTTGGAGGACTTGATCCTTCTCTGCTCTTTCTTCCCACATCTGCGGACTGGCTGCACCAGGAAGGCCAGACCAGATTTTAGCTCTCCCAGTGGGCTTTCCTCTCTAGCTGGACCCTCAGATTGTTTTCAAAGTGACCCCAGATGTAAAAGCTGGTTCAGAGGTGGGATAGAGATGAGCAGGATCAGTCAAGCTGCTCCTTTCCTGGGGAGACAAGAAAAAACTGGTCTGGCTCCTCCAGAGGTCTGAGTAAGGGATGGATGCCAGATAAGGAGAAAATTGGTGCCATTAAGACAAATAAGCTTTTAAGGAATTTGGAGGTGCTGGTAGTTGGGCCGAGTGGGACATACAGAACTGGAGCTTGTAGTAGGAGGCTAATGCTGCAGTTAAACATTTCTCACTCTTAAATGTTCCCAGTGCTCAGATCACTCCCCATCTCTGAACACGTGGGAGAGTGCTGGGGGAAGCATTATTCTTTTTTATAACCACCATTGGCATGTGCGCTCCAATCTCTCTGTTGCTAATAACCACTCCAGTTTCCCCATGTCCTTCACTTCTGCAAAGGCCCCTCTATATGATGTTCTAATGGCTGTTCATTTGCTACCTGCATTTCCCTACAATTCAAGGGCTTTTTCAATAATTACCCAACAAGTAGTCAAAATTTCTTCTAACTCCCTTATAATTCCAAGCCATGAGGAAATATTTTGCAGGTCATAACAACCAGATAAACACAAGTTGCAACTTCTCCAACTGATGAGAAAGTCCAATCTTGTTTCATGTTATTTCGGCAGAATTGTAGAAAATAAAATGTTGGCAGAATTCCATGGGGAAAATGAGAATTTCAGCAATTTCACCTAATCCCATTAAAATCATTATTTCCCAGACTCGCCAGTTGTCATACCATATTGCAAAATGTCACCAGCAATTTCCCTGTTTTATGTACTATGGAGAAAAGAGAATTTTGTTGGATGCCTGGAGAGAAAGCAGAAGAGGAACTTGTACAAGAGAAGTGTCACATACAGTCACTGTGTGCATTTGCCTCCTACAAATTCTGATAGGTGCAGAGAAAAGATTTTGACAGTATTTTCATTCATGATGTTTATTTTTTTAAAGAACAGAACTGCCAACTTTAGTTTGCATCATTGAGCTACTACAGAGTGCTCAGCACAAATGACTGTAAGTCCTATGTGGGTGGAGAAGAGGCTCCACACTGAGGACTCGGTGCCAAACTGCTTGTGAAGAAAGGAGGGACGGTGGGGAATTAGCGAACAGAACTGCCAACTTTAGTTTGCATCATTGAGCTACCACAGAGTGCTCAGCACAAATGATTGTAAGCCCTATGTGGGTGGAGAAGAGGCTCCACAACTGAGAACGCGGTGCCAAACTGCTTGTGAAAAAAGGAGGGACAGTGGGGAATTAGCAAGCGTAAGTTTTCAATGGAAACTGTCATTCTCTTCCAGCTCCAATCCCCCAGGCACTGCAAAAGTGAACGCAGCCTCAGCCCCAGGCCCGGGGAAGACTAAACCATCATCACGTATGTAAGCAGCAAAGCCATACAGTTGTTAAGAGCACAGAATGCCTGGATTTTACTCGTAACTCCAGCAGTTACTCTCTATTTGATGTCACAGATTTCAGGCAAATTGCTGAATCTCTTTTTGTCTCAGTTTCCTCACTGGTAAAGGGAGATTAATAATCTTCATCATCTCTGAGGAATAAATAGGATGCATAGGAAATAAATGAGTTGCTATACGAGTGGCAGCTTGAGCCTAGCACACAGGATGCACTATTTAAGTACTTGCTATTATTGTCCCAATTGTTTAAACTATTTTACTGGAACAGAACAATTTTTTGAATTACAAGCACTGTCTTTTAGCAGTCCCACAACTACACTTCATTCTAATCTGGGACCCTTTTCCCTTTCACTCACTGGGCAACCATTGTCAAGAGGAGACGTTACATTGGACCTGATCCCTTGGGAAGAACATTTGCAGAATCAGCTTTCTCCCCCTGATGCCTGAGAAAAGGTTAAAATGTTTCTCTGAGCTTGGAGGGGACAGTCAGAAGGAAGGCAAAGAGAAGAGGCTGGTGATGGTCTCTGAGGAGGATCCTTGAGCTCTGACATGATCCTACCAGCCAAGACTTGGTACATATGAAGAAACAGTAAGATCTCCAAATGAAAGAGGGGAGCTGAGAGGAGAAGAAATCTCTGCCCCACGTCCCAGCCAGACCTGAGTAGAGTCAGCCACACAGGAAGTCCTGCCCCACTGCAGAATGGCAGTAGTTGGGCACAGATGGTTGCAGATGGTGTTGAAGCAGAGAAGACCTAAAACTCCCACGGGGTTTGCCACTGATCCAAAAGGTCAGGGAGCATAAGCCTTCCCTGTTCTCTGGAGGAGGATGGGAAAATTTCACTGGGGAAAGGAGAAAGCCAACCTATAGGGATATTACAGGCCGGATGCAGGGACACCCCAGTAGAAGGGAGAGGATTGCATGGCTAGAGGCCAGTTGGGAACCTGGTGTTTCACTAGATGTCAGTGTGGCTGGATAGCAGGGCCTGGACACACAGAGAAGTTCTGTACATCTCAGTAGATACCGGTATGGAAAGGTGCCAACAACCAGGGGCCCGATCCCTTTCCCATTGATGCTATGATGCTACATAAGGCCCCTGAGTCCTAGGTGCCAACTCTGGGTGTGTAGGTATCAAATCAGAGATCAGGGAGGACAAACTCCTGGATCAACTCAAGTATAGAAGTATATAAGCCTGCAATGAATGCCTTTCCCTGAAAGTAAACAAAATTAATTTTTCTGCCAGGAAGCAAAATGGGGTTTGAAAGAGAGAATAGTTTGATTCACAGAAAAACAAAAAAAAAAACACAGGGACTGAAAAGTCATACTTGCTAACTTCTCAGAGTGGAAGTGGCTGGGACCCATGTCACCAATGCCCCTCAGAAACTCAGCTGCCTCCTCTAAAAGTGATCTCGCCAGATTAACATTAAATGAGGGTAAGTCTCATGTGGCCAGACCCGTGGTGGATGCTCAGTGAGTATCTGCTGAAGAAAAAAGCTCTTCCTCTATCTCCTCTACTTCCACACCTGGACTGGCTTCTTCCCTTCAGTTAACCATCCTGCTCACCACGCATACTTCCATCTCTGGCTGGGGTCTTGCCCTGAATGGATGGATGACCCAGAACCACGATGCTGCCCCTGACTAATTCAAGTGTTATTTGATCTTTGGATTCTGGCAGAACCTGCTGGCTGGCTGCTCTGACCTCTGACCCCCCAACCCCAACACCACCAACCCGTCCCCCCACACACACACCGCCCTCCACCCCCCATCCCTTACCAACCTGTGCCAGGTACCAGCACACCAGGGACAAAACCTACCCTATGTGGCTGGAGCATCTACAGCTGTCTCACCCCAGAGATGTCTTAAAATAGCTCGTTAAAATAAACAGACGGCTCTGGCTTTGTAATTAAACCAGGGCAAAATTGTGCAGCAATATCCCAGGGTCCGATTTAAGCCGTGTTCAGGCCCGGGTGGCTTAAGGGGCTCTTGGTGAATGAAGCAGAGATGAACTCAGCCCCCGTAATGAAAGGAGCAAAATCTTAAAAAGGAAGCAGCGGTTTAAAAGGAGTGACTCTTAAAAAACTTCCTGTTGGTTGGCAGAAAGGAAAGGGGGTGCACAGGGAAAGAGATGGAGAGGGGCCCTAAGGGCTTTCCCAGTTGGAAGTCTGCCTGCCTCCCTGACAGTCTGATGTTTCAGTGCCAAAACTGCTGACCATGTCCTTTCTGTGTAAGTTAGCACATTTTGTTGGCTCCTTGTTGCAGGCATTGAGTTATTCTTTCCTAGCTTCCTGTCTATATTCACGTTTTCCCTGTAGCACACTTACGTCTGGGTCCACATTCTTAATAATGAAGTCAAAATGTCCCATTATCAAAGCTCCCAGAAATAAATAAAAACACTTAAAAAAACCCACAAAAAAAACAACTAACGGACTAGAAGGAAACAGTAAAGGCAGCTGCATTTGCACCCAGAGGGAGGGATAAATAAATGCAAGCTGCACTCAATGAAACCTGAAAACTCCATCAGCTTTTCCAGTCTCTCCAGCCTGCACGTCCCCAAGGACGGCATTGTCCCTAAAGAAGCTGTTAGTGTGCACAGGCTAATGAGACCCTCCAGTCACCGGAACCAGAGACTCACAGGCCGTCTGTTTCTGCCCACTTGGCAACTGGCTGCTGGAGACACCTGGTCCTCTTATCCTGCTGGGCCCCCTAGATTGCCTTGAGCTTTTTTTCTCTTCTCCACTCACCCAGTGAGTGCCCTTCCTCTGGGGCCAAGGAAAAAAGCTCCCTCTGCTGGCGTCTGATGTTGACACCATCTTCCTAAACTGGGTTCTTCCATTCCAGAAGGCTTTATTGCTCCCCCAGCTCCTCCTTCCCCCCTCCCCCCCATACACAAAAGGGGTCTGAATGTAGCCATTCAGAGTTGTATGACACTTCATTCATTCCTGCATCTGTTCATTCATTCACTCATCAAATGTTATGGGGTTCTGATACTTAGAAGCAGAGCAGTCTTAGTAGAAATTAGACCACAGACTCAGAAATGCTTGACACTGGCTTTTTTAAAATTTAATATATTTTATTGATTTTTTTGCAGAGAGGAAGGGAGAGGGATAGAGAGTTAGAAACATCAATGAGAGAGAAACATTGATCAGCTGCCTCTTGCACACCCCCTACTGGGATGTGCCCACAACCAAGGTACATGCCCTTGACTGGAATCGAACCTGGGACCCTTGAGTCTGTAGGCCGACGCTCTACCCACTGAGCCAAACCGGTTAGGGCTTGACACTGGCTTTTGACTGAAATTGCTAAAAGAAGTGAGAGGAGCTCATGCCAGCCCAAAGCTGGTTGACCGCTTCACCTCAGTTCAGTTCTAACACCTCAGTTCTCTGGGTTCTCTTCTTATATTGTGCATTACCCCAAATCCACCCCTTTCTCCTTTCCAGAAATGGTTTGGGGACCCACAGGGGAGAGAGGCCCTTGTATTCACAAGTAAACAAACTTAGATGTTGCGTTTGAGAAGGGACTCAAGGGTACATTTTGAAAACCAGGGAATTAACAGGAAAAAAAGATAAAATATACATCTGAAAAGAGAGTCAGATACACATTTGGAAAGAAAGGCAGTAAAACACTACAGATATTTGAGTGTTTAACCTTGAGTGACATGGAGTTCTTCTGAATTCATGAGTGTTGGGTTGTCACAGCGTGGGAGGCACCCTAGGAGAAGACGCAGCCCTGGACTTGGGGTCAGGCTCCACGCAGCTGCAATTATGACGCTGAGCATAGAGAGCGAGGGAGACCATACCATCAAGGGGCTCACAGCCCAGAAGAAAAACACTCTAACACAGAAGCACAAATGTCTGCCGGGAGACTCGCCCCTGGCTGTGCATCAGAATCTCTGCAGACGTAGAAAAACAGTCATGCCAGAGTCCCAGCCAGCCTTCTGAATCCGAATCTCTAGCTCAGATACCACCTTTACTGTCAAGCTTTCCTGAAGCCCCCAGACAACGTGACTCACTCACCTGGGTACCTGTACAGACGTCCATGCTGGGTTTTTATCCCTCACCTCCTTCCTTATGTGTCCACCTGCCCTCCGGGTCCCACTGGACTCTGAGCCTGGTGAGTCAGAGAAAGACCCATCATACAGCTAAAAGGCTCCCCCTCTCCCCCCAGAAAGTGGCTGGATTTTCTAAATTAAAGTTCACAGTTCAGTGTTTACATTAATGATTAGGACCCTATGTGGAATTTCCTCTTTAATTGGGATCTGACATCCTATATAGCGTTCTAGGACTTAGAAGTAAATTTCCTCAGATTGCTGTTCTATACCCCGAGATGGACTCATTAGTCTAGGCTGTGACCATGGCCTAAATCTTTTCCAGCAGCAGGACGGAAAGGTGAGCCTGGGGAAAGGGACAGCTGCCAGGCTCTGACTTCCTCTCCGTGCCGGTGACTCACCTGCAGCTGCCGTGTGACAGGAGGGCCCAGGCAGTAGGTGGGACACTGTGTCACCCATTGCCAACTTTCACATTTCAGAAAGACCAAGACAGGAGGAAACAGACTATGATAAGTCCTAAAACCATATCACATCTCCTCTCTCCATACAGTTTATTTTCATTTGCAAGTGTCATCAGCTGTGTCAATCAGTAGTGATGTATATGCTGCTTCTCCTCAAAACCCCTCCGGTAGCATATGTCCCCTGAGGTCACCTTCTCAGTCAGCTGAGTCAGAATCACAGGATCCTGGAACTATGAGCTGACAGAGACGTTCCTAATAACAGGGAGCTGTTAACATTTCTTGAGTGCCTACTATGGGCCAGCCACTTAATATATTTTATTTTGTTTAATCCTCACACTAACCCTGCCACATAGGTTTCATGGATCTCATATTTCAGATGAAAAAACTGAGGCTTGGGAAGGCGAAGTGATCTGCCCAAGTTGACCTATCTAGTAACCCAGATCTGTATAACGTAAAAGCCTGTTTCTCAAAGCGGGGCTTGTGTACAAGGCAGCATGCCCAGGGTCACAAGAAGCCACATGGTTAAACACAGCACACCCTCTGAAGTGCCAACTTAATTCAATAACCTAGAACACTGTTTTTATTAAGGAAAACTTGCATTTATTATGAAGGGGGAATCCATATTTGCACAAAATTTAAAGACAAAACATGAATTTAAGAAATTTATAGTTGTGGCAAGCTACTTCTGGCTTTGCCTTCTAGACTCCCAGGGGTCCTACCACATTTCTCTGCCATGAGTATTCTGGCAGAAAGATCCAAACAAAACTCAGGAATGATGCCCCCAAGTGGAAGGAGGGATGTTTTGTCATCAAAGAGCAAAAAAGCAGTGATTGCATTTTGCTGTGAGGCTCAATTTCAATATCCATCTCTGGAGGAATATAAATTGTATGAGTCCATGGGTAGCCAAGACCCTTCCCACCTGACTGATGCTCTCGGAGGTTTCTGAAGCTGTCCAGTGTGGAGTTTAGAATCTATCACTGAATGAATGAGCCAGTGGCTAGCCTAACCCCCCCCCCCCAACACACACACACACACACACACACACACACACACACACAGGATCATCTTTGAGGTGGTTGCAATCATCAGGGACCTGATTCTAAGCTAGGTAGGCCAGCCTATACTCTGCTGATGCTTGAATTCCTCCAGAGAAATTAATGAATGAATTCTGAAAGGGATGAAAGGACAGACTACAGCCAGGTGCTTGGCCCAACTGAGGCAGGCACAACATCGTCTGGTATCTTAATATCATCTGAAGTTCATAGGTATTGCCAAGAAAACCACCGAATACAGTGGACAAGGACATGGCCTGGTTGGGTTGTGGAAAGGAGACTCTGACCCAGAAGAAGCAGAAGTGGCAGCACATCTACAAGCACGCTGCCGCCAGTCTGCACCAGGCCCACCTCCCCAAAGACACCTGCTCCCCCTTCCCATTACTCCACTGCCATTTCCTTTTCTTTCTTTTTAAAATATATATTTTATTGATTTTTTACAGAGAGGAAGGGAGAAGGATAGAGAGTTAGAAACATCAATCAGCTGCCACCTGAACACCCCCTACTGGGGATGTGCCCGCAACCAAGGTACATGCCTTTGACCAGAATCGAACCTGGGACCCTTCAGTCCGCAGGCCAACGCTCTATCCATTGAGCCAAACTGTTTAGGGCAACCATTCCCTTTTCTTAAACTTTTTTACTTATTTCTTAATTTTTAAAATGTTTTTCAATTACACTTTACATTCTGTATTATTTTGTATTAGTTTCATGTATATACCACATCGGTTAGATATCATATACTTTACAAAATGTTCTCCCTGATATTTCCAGTACCCACCTGGCACCATACATAGTTATTACAATATTATTGACTATTTTCTCTAACCTGTACTTTACATCTTGACCGGAATCGAACCTGGGACCCTTCAGTCCGCAGGCCAATGCTCTATCCACTGAGCCAAACCGGTTTCGGCTCTAACCTGTACTTTACATCCCCATGGCTCTTTTGTAACTACCAATCTGTACTTCTCAATCACTTCACCTTTTTCATGCAGGCCCTCACTCCCCTCCCATATGGCAACCTGATATGAATCTGTTCTCTGTATCTATGAGTCTATTTCTGTTTTGTTTATCGTTTACATTGTTCTTTAGATTCCACACATAAGTGAAATCATATGGTATTTGTCTTTCTCTGACTTATTTCACTTAGCATAATACCCTCTAGGTCCATCCATGCTATTGCAAATGGTAAGATTTCACTCTTTTTTATGGCTGAGTAATATTCCATTGTATATATGTACCACAACTTCTTTATCCACTTGTCTATTGATGGGCACTTGGTTGCTTCAAAGAGAGCCTTCCTGTCCAAGGGAATGGCAATTGCTCATTGCAGTGTTTTTACAATTGCCATTCCCTTTGACTGGGAGGCTCTTTTCCTTGCTCATTGCCTGGCTAATCTTTTTTAAAAATATGTTTTTATTGATTTTAGAGAAAGAGGAAGTGAGAGG
This sequence comes from Myotis brandtii, assembly GCF_000412655.1. Classification (NCBI taxonomy): domain Eukaryota; kingdom Metazoa; phylum Chordata; class Mammalia; order Chiroptera; family Vespertilionidae; genus Myotis; species Myotis brandtii. The sequence continues at coordinate 1,213,775 of NW_005354465.1, read as the reverse complement.
AGAGAGAGAGAGAAACATTGACGGTTGCCTCCTGCACGACCCCTCTGAGGATTGAGCAGACACCTGGGTATCTGCCCTGACCAGGAATTGAACTGGTGACCCATTGGTGCATGGGATGACACTCAATCAACTGAGCCACACCGTCCAGAGCTGCCTGGATAATCTTACCCTTTAGGCCTTAGCTTTGATGCTACTTCTTCCTGGAAGAGTTTTCTGATTCGGCCTAGCAACTTCCTGTTTACTCCCATAACACCCTACATTTCCCCTATCCTAGCACTTACTAGACTGCATTACGATTGCCTATGTACTTGTCTGTGAGTGCCACAAGAGCGTGAATCCCAGAGACAATAGCCAGCACATAGTTGGTCCTCTATGAATGTCTTCTGAATGAATGAAAATTAAAGACACACTACAAGTCCCCAAGGATGTCCACTGGGCCACAGGGATACACTTTCCTGGCAGCTCAGCCACCTGAAAGTCCACAGAAGTAAAGGGCTGCTTCTGAGAGGGCTGAGAGGGGAGAGGAGCCCATCCAAACAACTGAGCACTCCTACGTGCCCTGAGGACACAGAGATGAAGCAGAAAATGTCTTTGCACTGGAGAAACTCAGTCTAATGAGGGAGTCTATTAGGGACAAATAGCAAGGACAGATTGCTTCAGTACAAAGCTGAAATGGAGACAAATGTGAAAAACAAACTGGGTGAATAATTCCATTGTTTATATACTAATCTTATTGCTCTAGAAATTCCCAGGAGACAAAAGTTTTAGGGGAAATAGTCATGAGAACTTTGATATATATACCATGCTGTTCATTTATAAGATAACTAAGAGTCAACAAAACTCTTATATATATACCATTTTATTTCATTTTGCTTAGGCATCAAATATTTTGGGGGTGTTTTTTTATACTACACTAGTATCAAATATTAGGCTATTTGGGAGGGTTCAAAGAGGACTGTCTTCAAGGAGCTTGGAGTCAGGTAGAGGAGATACTGTTAACAATAGTTAAAGGCAGATAGATGTAAGTGTTGGGTAAGTCCGGATTGTTTCTGTAGTAAGTGATGCATGCTGGCTTAACTAACAAAGGAAATGTGTCTCTCACAGATCTAAAATGCCCAGGGGCATTGTTCAAACCAGGAGTAGCTTTATCCAGGGGCTTTAACAATGCACACCAGTCACTTCTCTCAATCTCTTGGCTTTGCCTTCTGTTCAGCTGGCATCACTTTCGGGTTCTGCCATGGTACCCACACATAGTGTTAGGTTCATATCTTTCTTGGCCCAGATTTAACTGAGAATAGGGCTTCTCTTCTCCCACAAGATTTGATAAAAATGAGAAGTTGGTCTTCCCTGGCCTGAATGATGATCATATACTTCCCATGACCCAGTTGCTGAGCCATAGGAGCAGGACAAGATGACTGGTAACCCTAGATCACATGCCCCCACCCCCTACTGGTGTGGGGTCCGATTTTCCTGATTCAGCCTAGCAGCTTCCTGTTTACTCCCATAACACCCTACATTTCCCCTATCCTAGCACTTCCTAGACCGCAAACCACCCAGGTAAGAGGAGAATGAATCTTGAGTAGTCACGTGTCAGAAAAGACAATCTGATTAAATGCTTGAGATTTAGTCCTCACCATAGCTTTGTGCTTTTACCCATTTTACAAATGAGAAAAATGAGACTAGTAAGAGCAAGAAGAGAACTAAAATTTGGTCCTGATTTAGTGCTGTGTTTCCTCCATTTGTGTTTGTTTGTCAGGGGCACTGCTGGAATTTGGGATTGTCTGAGACTGTCCCAAGCACTATGAAACATGTCACCTCCACAGCTCTAATACCAGTGATACCTGCCTCCCATCATTGTGACAAATGCTCACACATATTTTCAAAGGTCCACTTGGGAGGCGGGGGGAGGCAGCACCTTCCTCATAGAAAAACTGAATATTACATAAATGAACCTTATTATCAGGAGTCTCCCACTTCTCAGAGTTCCTCAATGTATGCTCTAATATTTGGCTTTAGAGATAGACTGAACTTTTGATTGGACATACCTTAGGGATCATCTCTAGGCCAATCCTTTGGGCCGGCAGTTCTGGCCGGGAGGAGAAAAGATAAGTGAGGGGAGGGAGGAAGGAAAAGATGGGTGGGATCACTCTCCTAAAAGGTGAGTGTGAAGGGTGGGAGGTGGGAGGGCTCAGTTTCTTATTGATACCCCTCTTCTTCAGATAGTGAAACCACAGAATTAACACATTTTTTAGTCCCAACTGAAGCTGTTTCTTAGGGAAGACAGAATTATCCTCTCTTACTTAAGTAAGATAAGAAATTATGGGCTTGTGAAAGAATGTTGAATTCTGGACACTGCTCACTAAGAGAGATATTGCCAGACTAGTCTGCACACTGATGATGCAAACAGGATAGGTGAGGATTTGAGACCAGCTCATCACATGAAGAACATAGAAACAGGCAAAGTTGCACCTGGGAAATATTCAAAACGAGACAAGAAACTAACTGATCTCCTAAGAGACTGAAAACAGTAACCCAGGAGTATATTTGAATTACTCTATATGGCCCGAAGGGGCAAGCCAGGTCTGATAGAGGGGCAGAAAACACTTGAACAATGAGAGATGTCTAATAACAGAAGGAGGCATCTCATAAAGCAGTAAGCTCCCCACTGCTGGAGGTATCCAAGCACACCCTGAGATGTCGAAGTGAGCTTGAAGCTCAGTCTCTCAAACATTCTGAAGCAACACAAAATGAATGAAGTTTTAGTGCCCCTCCCCCCCCACACACATTGCCAACAGAAACTACATAGAGAGCGTGGCTTGTGAGTTATGCTTAGTTTCTATTAGAATGACTGTAGAGTAAGAGCCCCTTCCTCCCTACCCCCAAAAGCTGATCAGAGTATGGGAGACATTAATGTAGGCTACGTTTAAATTTGTTTTTATTTACAAAGAAAAAAAGGAAATATTTAACCAACTTTCATACTTTATTGATAATGCAATACTTTCGTCAGAAGAAGGAATCTTTTGGTAAAGAACTGCTGTCCTAAAGGGTTACACTAGATGATCACTAAAGTTTGTCCAACTGAGAGTTGAGTTTCAGTTAAAACTCCAAGAACTACAGTGCCTAGAGCAGTGATAGCGAACCTATGACACGCGTGTCAGAGGTGACACACAAACTCATTTTTTTGCTTGATTTTTCTTTGTTAAATGCATTTAAATATATAAAATAAATATCAAAAATATAAGTCTTTGTTTTACTATGGTTGCAAATATCAAAAAATTTCTATATGTGACACGGCACCAGAGTTAAGTTAGGGTTTTTCAAAATGCTGACACGCCGAGCTCAAAAGGTTCACCATCACTGGCCTAGAGAGTGTTTGGTAATTGACTGAAAGGAATTCCAGCAGGTATGGCAAATACGGTGCTTCTGACTATCTCATGGCCCACAAATGGAGGCCCACAAAATTCTACAGTCTAAAATGAAATGGACTTTACACGTCACACTAAACTGCCTGAGGAAGCAGTGGCCAGTTTCACAAAGCAATTGTGACCTTGCTATGTCTCTCCCTTGTCTGAAGAAGTACCGTCTGTGGCAGCTCTCTTTGTAAAGGTCCATCTCTGTTGGGAGGACTCTGAGCTAGAAATGGTATTTGGCATTACCAGCCTCTAGCAACGAAGCCATTTAAAATCAGAAATGCAGCCCTAGTTGGTTTGGCTCAGTGGATAGAGTGTTGGCCTGTGGACTGAAGGGTCCTGGGTTCGATTCTGGTCAAGGGCACATGCCTGGGTTTCGGGCTCGATTCCCAGTAAGGGGCATGCAGGAGGCAGCCGATCGATGATTCTTTCATCATTGATCTCTCTCTCTCTTTCTCTCTCTCTCTCTCTCTCTCTCCCTTCCTCTCTGAAATCAATAAACATAAAAATATAAAATAAGAAATGCTGTGACATCATAGGATGCCAGGTCAGGTATTTCAGAGGCTGGAAAGCTCCCATTTGGCCCGGAAATGCCACTGGAAGGACCTCTCCAGTCTTTGCTCTCCAAAGCCCCTGGGGCTGAGCTAGAGGGCCATGGCGTATTTTCATGACATCAAGTCCCTGTGAGTGGAAATGTTATTCTATTTTATCCTGTAAGTCTTGCCAGGAATTCTAGGACACTGATTTGGTTAAATTACAAAAAAGCAATGTTTCTGTGGGACACCAGGGTCATTTGAGATTGTTGGGATCAATGTATAGAAATGTGGAAAAGTGGGTCTTGGTCTTTGTCAAGAGACCCAGGGAGTGGCTGTGCCTTATTCTTTTTCTCATCAAAAAACAAATGCAGCCCTAGCTGGTTTGGCTCAGTGGATAGAGCATCGGCCTGCGGACTGAAGGGTTCCCAGTTCGGTTCCAGTCAAGGTCACATGCTTGGGTTGTGGGCTCAATCCCCAGCGGGGGGCGTGCAGGAGGCAGCCAATCAATGATTCTCTCTCATCATTGACATTTCTCTCTCTCTCTCTCTCTTACTTTCTGAAATCAATAAAAATATATTATAAACAACAACAACAACAACAAAACCCCACAAATGCATACCTTACTGTCACCACTATCCCTTCCTTCACATCATCAAGGTCATCTTTTCACTATTTGAAATGAATGAAGTGATGTCCTTGCTGCTTAGTTGCAAGGCCTCATGGGAGCAAACATTCTTCCTTGCAGATTTATAACCTTCTGGGTGGTGCTACCCCCACCTTGTTGCTATGGTTAGAGTAGGTGCTGCTCTTCTCTTTTCAGCTTCTGCTGCAGCACTGCAATCATCAACACTTGTTTGTGCTATTCACCTTCATGCATATCAAAGCAGAGGTATTGTCCTACTCTCACAGTGCTGACTTAAGACAGTAAAATAAATATTCACCCTCATGCATTCAAAAAATAGCTATTGAGCACTAATATGTGCTTGCTTGGTCTCTCGGGTTGATTTTACCATCTTGTTTGCAGATGGATTGCCTTCCTGTTATATTTACCAAATATTCCTAGTAAACAAAGAGGCAGAGACTTCATAAGAATCATGAAAATGGAATTCTACAATCAACCTAAATTCTACATCATCAGTCCATGTATCACTGCTGGATTTCAGACCTGTATGTCAACTACTAACCAGTCATCTTCAGAAGTCTGGCAAGAAGCCAGATTCATGATGTTCCCAGACCGGCACTCATCATTTGACACCCCTGACCCTTTTTCTTGGCTTCCTCCCAACCCCTTCCCCAAACAGCAAACCAGTTTTCCTCCGCCTCCCAGACTTAGCTGGTGGCACCATCTGCCCATCAGAAACACTGCTGTCCCATGGGACTCCTTTTCCTTCACCCTCCACATTAATTCATAGAACAGATCACATTGATTGAACCTCTCACAGAGGCCCCTCAACTCTTTTTCCCTGTAATTCCCATGGCCACCACGGGTCTCAGCTCCTCTCACCTGGACCATTTCTCTGATTGGTATCTTGGCTTCCAGCTAAACTCCTCTGTGTGATCTTCCTAAAACATCAATCTGATTGTGTCACCTTCCACCCACCCCCCACTCCCACCTCCCCTACATGCTTCAAGCTTCCCTCCTTACCTGTGGAGTAAAACCCAGGAGGGTCTGACCCCCTGGACTTCCTCCCACTCCCCCTGCATTTAATCTGTGCTTCAGGTTTGCCCATCTTTAATAACCCCCATATGGCACACTTGTTCTTGTCGCCATATCTTTGCCCTTGTTTCCGCTGCTTGAAATCTTTCCCCACTTCATCCATCTGGTAAATTCTAATTTGTGCTTCAAAACCCACTGCCATGCAGCCTCTTTCTGGGAGCCTTTCCTGACTCTGCCGCTCCTTTCTGCCTCTGCATCTCTGCCTCCCGGTTCTGGGTACTGTGCCTGGCACACAGTCGGAGCAGATGACTTACAAAGTGTAGAGGGGATGCTCTTGACTAGACTCCAAATGGGAGGAAAGGAAAGAAGCAAGACATTCCTTTTTTGTTAACCTTCAACAATTTCTCGAGTCCTTTACAGATGGAGGCTTGGGTTCACCTGTGAGCGCACAGTTTGTTCCTTTGTTTCTGGAACACTTGATCCTTTCTGCAAACGTGAAGTTCTGATCCCCAGTTGCAATGGAGAGCTTCTAGAGACAGTGGGGAGTGACACTGTTTCACACAAACATATAAAAGGTAGTTTTTATCGACGGAGAGCCAGGCCCAGGATGATGATGCTATTGAGAGACTGGCTATAGACTAGCAGTGAGGGGGAAACGGGTGTTTCCCTGGGTGCTGGGGGAGTAGGGGTCTGGATCAGACAGGCAGAAACTCGGCAAGAGCACTCATTTACAGGGATGCAAACTGGCCCCGCAGAGGCCATGGGCTGCAGTAAGGGAGGGATGGCTGGGAGGGGATCCCTGGGGAAGAACATGAGAAAAGACACATTTGATGTCCAGCTGTGAGGCCCCTGAGTCCCCATGTCATCCTCACCATGATTCTGTCCTTCATTAAAGCTTATGAAATGCCACAGCCCCATCTTAGTTGAACTCTGGGGAATAATACAGCAGCTGGCGTGCACTGTCACAGAATCAGCACAAAGACCACCAAAACCCTCTAAAAAGGAAGCAGTTTTTACCCCCAGGCAAAGGAGAACCATGCTCCTTAAGAAAAGTCAGCTCCCCTAAGCCAGCGGTTCTCAACCTGTGGGTTGCGACCCCTTTGGCGGTCGAACGACCCTTTCACAGGGGTCGGCTAAGACCATCCTGCATATCAGATATTTACATTACGATTCATAACAGTAGCAACATTACAGTTATGAAGTAGCAACGAAAATAATTTTATGGTTGGGTCACAACATGAGGAACTGTATTTAAAGGGCCAGAAGGTTGAGAACCACTGCCCTAAGCGGAAAGTGAGGGGCAGATACACTATGGAGAAGGGGACGTTTTCCCATACTTCTCATTGCTTCAAAAGCGGATTGTGAAGTCTCCTTGAGACTGCTTACTTTTCTGGTTTAGAATCACTGAGGCACAGATGCAGTTTGCCAACAGGTATGGAGTGGGCATTAGGCTGGCGAGGTCTCAGTGGGCGAATTCAAATGGGCATTCTCAAGACTTGGTTGAATTTTTTGTTAACATTTTCGTTGGAATAAGACAGTACAGAGGAACTTGTCACAGTCTGCATGTTGCTACAGATAGAAAGTGGCCACGGTTCGAGGCCAAGATGACAAGCAGCAACCAGGATGGATTTTGAAATGTGTCCGTGTTCCTGAGAGATTCCCGGGGCACCTGGTAGAATGTTAGGGCTCAGATGACAGATATTTGGCTATAAAAGAAGGACTCCTGAACCTGGAACAACGAGGGCCACCAGGGTTATGTGAGTGTCACCACACACCCCAAAATAAAATTACCTTTCAACCCAGTTCTCCCTACAGTTAGTAATAACTTTTACCTTCATATTAATTGAACTCAGGGAAAACATCGCATCGGAGTTAGAGGCGGGAAATTGGGTCTATTCTGCATAAAGACAATCATGCCCTGCGTTACACAGGTGCTGGTTTTGTCTAGTTAAGCAATGCAAGGCTTCCATGCCTTTTTTAGAAATCATTACCATTTCCTTTCTATGAAAAATTACCACCGAGGCATGTGTTCATTTTTTTTTCAATGCAATTGAAATTGTACATGGTAGGAAAGTTTTTAATTAGTTCATTCCAAGCAGGAACTCTGTGTGCTCTGTAGTAGGAGCCTAATAAATTACTTCATCGTCGCAACCGGAGTCTTTGTGTTGGAAAATACTCATTAGTTTGCACCGGCAGCCAGCGGCTTCCCGAGAGCGGTCTTAGAAGCAGGCTGCAGGAGGTGTAGCCCAAGTTGCTCGCAGCAGAACTTCTGGGGCAGTGGAGATAAACAGACCTGGGTGGTGAGGGAAGCCACGTGGATCGGTGTCTGAGGACAAAAGGACTCTTGGAAACTCCATGCCAGCCCCTTCTGTCCACTTTCCTGATCATAAAGCTCTTCTCCCACCGCTACCCCCAATAAAACTCCCCCCCAATCATCCCAATGTCATATTTTTAGTGTGAAGAAATCAAATGCTTGGAAATGCTTGTCCCAGACTAGTAAGAAAATGTTTACATGTTCTATTTAGATTGATAGATACATGTACACATACATACAAGCACATACAGATAGATATATGAAATGTGTGGGCTCAATGTTATTAGCTCAATGGCAAGGTAGTTCTTCTGAGAGGAAGCATAGGATTTAATATGTAGGTAAGTCACTTGGAGTAAAGGGTGAGACCCCCCCCAAGAGACATGCTCTTATTATAAAAGATGTTCCCTCAATTGTTTTCTAAGGAGACAGTGTCTTGCTGATTTCGGGGTTCTAATATTGTTGCACCTGATGGTTTGGTAAATAAGTTTGGGTGATGGCTGAGTTAGAATTGTTCTGCAAAATAAAGAGATGAGAATTTGAAATGGGGGATGGAAGATCGAGGAAGAAAGGTGGAACCATAAAGCCAGGCTTTGTGTACAAGACAGGAAAGAAGGAAAAACATACTTCTTAACGGAGCCCGAGAGGTGAGATGTCTAAGGGGGATTTTGAAATCATTTGCTGTAGGATGAACGTGGTAAACGTCTCCCTCCTTCTGCCCTAGAAAACTGTTTCCCAGAAGCAGACCCTGAGGCTAGGGTTCCTGTGCAAGGGACTTATTAAGGGGGTGCTCTCATGGGAGACCAGCAAGGGAGCAGGAGAAACGAGACAGAGATGAGGGAGAGTCATAGCTAAAGCGCCATCGGGTCCTTCAGTCTGACACCACAGGGGGATCCTGGAGTATAAATAAGTACAGCTCAGGGTTGTCCCCACCAGAGGCAAGGGGGCTGGGTTCCCACACTCCTGCACTGCTCAGTAATTGGTCATGGGTGGGTGACGGAAGGGGATACATTCCCAAGCATTTCCAGCTCTGTTCTGCAGGTAAAGTGGTCCAGTGGCCTGAGGGCAGTCTCTTAGAGAACTTACAGTGTTCTCTGAAGAGGAGCTGCGCAAGGTGCCGAGTGTTAGAAGCCAGAGGGGTGGAGGGCAGGGCAGAGCACAACATGGTAAAGGGGATCCAAGGAGACCTGAGGTTGCACTGATATTGTCCACCACAAAAATCTCTACTAACGCCCACCTCTGCTCACCAGTGCTTCATGGTATGAGTCAATTCTTCATGGTAGTAAAAGGAAAAACTGACATCTGCATCCAAGTCAGACCTTCAGGGAGAAAAAGCTGATACTGTACTTGTAGGTGAAGAGAATGGGGACCACCTGACACCTGGGTCCATAAGTCTTTGCAATCAATTGCACAATTACATCTAAATATATTGTATATTCTCACGAAGCTATACTGCGGATGCCATATTAAAATGAAATTCCTGTTATCAAAATACAATTTAAATATGGGAGCTACGTGTATTCACAACTCTGACCATTTCTGTTAGGAAAATGGCCAGGATTCCTCCTTGCCCACCTATCACAGGCAGTCATTCCAGGCTCGCCACAACCCAGCTTAGCCCCTTGTTCCAGCTTCATCTCAGGCGAAGTCCTGCCACACGTTGGTCCCCATCCACACTCCATGCTGTCCTTGCACAGTAGCCACAACTAAACCCGACATTCACCAAGCCCCGGTTAATATAGGTTATGGTGTCACTTGATGTAACAGTAACTCCACACCTTTGGTGCTATGGTCTTTACTGAGGTGAGGAAGGGGCAGCTTGATGAGGTAAAGTCCAAGTTCTCTGTCAAAGATGGGAGGCGCATGTGGACTCAGGACTGGGTGGCTGGAGAGTGCTTTCAGCACCATGTTCTTCCTCTCCACAGATGTTTATTCTAAAGCCCCATCTGCACTTCATAATGTCAATACCCTCCCATCTTCCTCCCCAGAGCCTTTTAAATCAGGCAGAGCCCTTGGAGAAAAGGAAGAGAAATTCAATATGCAAGAAAGGCAAGTTATTGGTTTGAGTGTTGGGAAGAGTACTGGGGCGGCCTATATGTTCAAAGGGATTACCACAGGAAGTAAGGCTATAAAAGGGACCATCTTTCACCATACACCCTCCTCCCAGCCCAATTACCTCAGCAGTATGAGACACCTCTCCCTCTCTCTTTGTCCATTTCTCAATCCCTGATTGGCCCTATTTGGGTCACGTGCTTACCTCTGCCTTAAGCTCAGAATCCAAGGGAATGGAGTATTGGGTCAACCAGACCAAGGAGTCTGGCTTGCTACATTAGGGCAGGGTGTGGGAGAAAAACACTCTGGGCTGTTCACAGCAGTAGCTCCTACAGTTCCTTACACCATCTATGTAGACCCAGACAGAATTACTCTGTTCCAGTTTCTCTGGCATAAACAACCATGTATCATGCTCACAGATTCTGTGCGTCAGGAATTTGGATGGACACAGTGGGGAGGGCGTGCCTCTGCTCCACACTGTCTGGGGCTTGAGATGAAAGACTCTAAGCCAGGGGCTAGATTCATCTGAAGGCTCATTCATCTGAAGGCTCATTCATGTCCATGTCTAGCAGTTGATGTTGGCTATCAGTGTGAGGGCTTGCTTTCCACGTGGCCTCTCCATGGGTCTCTCTGTGTGAGATCATTTAGGCTTTCTCATAGCAACATAGCTGGATTCCAAAGCTGAGCATCCTGAGAGATGGGTGGGAATGCATTGCCTTTTCTAACCTAGCTTCAAAGTTCTGCTGACTTAATTTGTCAGAGCCTCATGTGCCAGGTTCAAGGAAATAGGAGACAGACTCCATTTCTTGATGGGACGAATCTCAATCCCGTCAGTGTTAACCACTGTAGGATCTGATGTCTTTGACAAAGGATGTTATTCCAGCATCTCAGGATCCAGAGGAGTCTTGGAGCTGAGTCACTAGCTAGTAGAGTTGGATCTTTGCCCCTGCATGATGCCATCTCTACTCATTTTCCTGTACTTATTTCAGAGAGATTTCATATGAGAGGAAGATTACCACCAGAGATGATTTTTAAAATGATATTTAAATAGGAACTCCTGCTCTTTTCCCATGCTTTTCATAAGTTATCTTTGTGCCTTTTCTATTTGCAAATGATATCGCTGAAACATTTGTATTTTAAATGGAGTCCCTACCACTTGCAGGAATTCCTCTCTCCTTTTTTCCTGCTGCTTTGTCCTGCCTGGAGTCAGACTCCGTTATGTCACAGTCATTTTCAGGAGCACAGACACTGCTGCCAGAGGCCCAGATCATAATTGTCTCATACAAAACAAGATTGCTTGCAGAGCAATTGTTCATAGAGTATACACCCCAAAGTGATATGAGGAGGTGATGAGGAGTCAAAGAAGGGATCCAGAGGCTCAGCTTCAAGGGCATGGTGTAGAGGCCCCTCTCACTCATGAAAGGGGACTAGGCAGGGCCCAGCACATAGGAGAAATGAATGAATGAATGAATGACCCAAAGGGTGGCATGAAATATACAATTTCATTCCATTTTAGTGAATTCACATAAGAGTCCAATAGTAGAAGGAGAAATATTATTTGACTGTTGTTGTTGTGGGATACACTTGAGGATTCAAAAATAATTTACTACCTGGCTAGTATGGCTCAGTGGTTGAGTTTCAACCTATGAACCAGGGGGTCATGGTTCAATTCCCGGTCAGAGAACATGCCTAGGTTGTGGGCTTGATCCCCAGTAGGGGGTGTGAAGGAGGCAGGCAATCAATGATTCTCTCTCATCATTGATGTTTCTATCTCTCTTTCCCTCTCCCTTCCTCTCTGAAATCAATAAAAACATATTAAATTTTAAAAAATAATTTAATAAAGATTATTTTCCTAGATCCATACCTGCACTGGAAAGAAGCTTACATGCAGGAAATTTCTTTTAAATATCTACAATTGGCCCTGAAGTTCTCCAAACTGAGTTTTTCTGAGTGTATTGTGGAATATTAAGAAGTATTATTTGAAGATAGGATTCCATGTTGAAACAAGTTTGGGAAGCAACATGGTAAACAGAAGTAAACAGGCATCTTATTGGAGGACTTCTCATAGCCTTTATTGGCTATTGTTCATTGTAAATCTCCAAGGAGCAATATAGTGGACAATGTTTATAAAATATTTTTAACAGAATCCCTCCCCCCCCCATCTTTTTTTAGTTTCTCCTATTACCATTCCAAGGATCTTTGATGCACACTTTTAGAAAGGCTGCCCTAAAACAAAGTCCTGATTGTATTTATTTTTATTTCTCCTATGGATATATTTAGAACAAGGGAGAATCTACTCTCTTTCCCTATTTTATCAAGTTCTTTCCTTCCTTAATAATATAGTCCTAAGGCTGTATTAAAATATTCTGGTCTGCCCTAGCCGGCTTGGCTCAGTGGATAGAGCGTCAGCCTGTGGACTGAAGGGTCGCAGGTTTGATTCTGGCCAAGGGCATATGCCTGGGTTGCAGGCTTGATCCCCAGTAGGGGGCGTGCAGGAGGCAGCTGATCAATGATTCTCTCTCATCATTGATGTTTCCATCTCTCCCACTCCCTTCCTCTCTGAAATCAATAAAAATATATTTTAAAAAATATTCTGGTTCTAAACAAAGCAAACAAACTCACAGACAGAGATAACTGGTTACCAGAGTGGAAAGGGTTGAGCGGAGAATGAACAGGGTAAAGGGGCTCAAATTTATGGTGACGGAGGAGACTTGACTTTGGGAATTAATCAATGTCACCCCAGTAAATTTAATAAATAATGTCAAGTCTCCCTAAGTTATTTAATGAAATGTGAATAAAAATAACCTATACAATTTTTTAAGTAGTTAAGATTATTCTAATGTTTAGATGGAAGGACAAGCAAAAATAATGATGAGATTTAAAAATGGATAGAAGTTGTCACCATCAGATGTCAAAACATATTATAAAAATATAATAGTTAAAATTGTGTAATACTGGCACTTGACCGCATCAACAGACCAATGGAACAGAATAGAAAGTCAAAAAATGCACCCAATGTGTCCAGGCACCTGAAATCAGTGGGGGAAAAGGTGAGTCATGCAATATATAGAATTAGGACACTAGCTAGCCATTGAGACAAAAATAAAATGAGATCCATACTTAACATCTTATGCCAGAATAAATTCCAATGGTTTTTAATGGACAAAAGATTTAAGTGTAACAACTGAAATCATAAAAGTGGTAGGGCGTCAACCCACGCACCAAAAGGTTTGGGTTCAATTCCCAGACAAGGGCATGTACTTGGGTTGCGGGTTCTCTCCCCACCCCTCGTCAGGGCAAGTGCAGGAGGCAACCAGTCAATGTGTCTCTCCCATATCCTCTCCCCCTCCCTCCTTCCTTTTCACTCTCTCTGAAAAGCAATGGAAAAAATATTTTCTGGTGAATATTATTAACAAAACAAAACAAAAATTATGGAGGAATTGTTTTATAATCTTAGAGTAGGGCAATTTTATTATGTTGCAATTCATGTCACAAAGGAAGGGTCAATTCCCTAGTATAAAGGAGCTCCTGCTGGTCAATAAGAAAAAAAGGCTAAAAATGCAATAGAAAAAAATGAACAAAGGATATGATCACTCCACAGAAAAGAAAATATGTGTCTTAAAACATCAGAAATCATAATCACAGCTCTCATTCATAATAGGAGAGCTACATTTAAAACTATACTGAGCTATCAGTTACCATAGTTTATATAGTAAATATTCTATAGAGAGAGAAGCATAGTAAGTGCTGATATGCATTAAATACACCTGCAGGTTTGCCCAAGAAAAGTCTAACACTGTTGTTTGTGGGGAAATGGGGTGGTTGAGAAACTAGAAAGGAAGGGAAACTTCACTGTTTTTTCTTTTGTACCTTCAGAATTTTGAATCATGTTTAAAAAAAAAAGAAATAAAATTGGATCTAAAAAGTATATTTTTATTCAATTTTCACTACTCCATTTGGTTCAGCTAAGGCTGGCCTCTGCCACTTCCCTCCCTCTAGCTGCCCTGGCTCCTTCAAGAACTTCAGGTGCCGCTCAAAGTCGTCATGATGCCCAGAGCTAGTTTTTTAGCTCACAAAATGAAAGTTGTCCTCAGAACATTGCCAAATGGTCTCTGAACACATTTCAATGTGCTGTTTCTGACAGAGCAGCTGTGGCTTCATTTAGCAGAATATCTGAGCATTTTAGACTAAATACAGCAGTTGGGTTCCTAGAACAAAAGATGGTGAAGGGATGAAAGTGTGCAAAATGTGGAAAGTGACTGATTTCCTAGGTGGCACATATTAAATTTTAGAACTGGAATTTTATTTTTATGTTATTCTTCTGATTGGATTTTACATTGTAAGCCATATTTATATTTAAGCCCAATTCTAAATATACAGATGAATGTTTCGATTTTTATCTCATAATTGTTATCTAATATTTCTGATTATTCTCCTCACAGCACTAGGTGAAGTAGTCGTTAGAGCCAGAAGGGACCAGAATGATGACTTATTGGTGTTATTTGGCATAAAAAATCTGTCTGCTGGGTATCAAGGGAACACCAGGTGATCTTTCTTTCCTTCTGTATTTGGACCCGTTGCCCATTTCTGGTAGGATTCAATACAACAATCCATTTCAGACTCAAAAAACATGTGGGGTCATGATGGTTTCTATTAACATATGTTGAGCTCTGGGAGCATGGCGGGAGAACTAGGGAGACCCCCAACAGGATGAGATATAATACCAGTCAGGGACCCAGCAGGAAAAACAGACATGGACACTAGGCACTCAAATGAGGATAATTTGACAAAGACTTAATAAAGGACTATTGACTGAGGGGTGAGCAGTTTTAGGAAGAATACAAGGGCTAGCACAGTATCCAGTACTAAGAACAGGGCTGTCATCACCAGAGGCCTGGCAGGTGAAGGGACGAGTAGTTGTTGGAACTGGCAGGAAAGACTTGAGGAGAGGGCCACCTCGAGGGGAACTGTGACTGTTGTTGGAGGGATGCAGCCAGCCCAAGGCCACACTGCAAGGAGGAAGCCAAGGCAACAGATACCCCACTCACTCCTTCCTCCACCCCCATCACAGCAGAAGAAATCCTCACAGTCACTCTCTTTTGTCAGCTCACAACACTCTTACCTCTTTCTAACACTTTCCATATTTAGTGGTAATTATCCGTTAACATTTTATCTCCCCACTACACTGCAGTCTCCCTAAGGACCGGCACCACGTCCTATTCATTTCTGCAGTCACAAAACCAAGCAAACTTAGATTTCCTAAAAAAATATTAGTTGAGTTTCAATTTGAGGCAAGAGTTTTGAAAAACAAGTGCCATATGGCCAGCATAGTGTGGCATCTGCTGATACTGCTGAGTGTTCCTAGGACCCATGGGTCCTGGAATACATCTCCTTTCCCAGAGCACCACATGAGATGAATGGAGAAAATCACACCATTCATGTGTTTGCAAAGATGAGGCCAATGAAGGAATACGTCAAACAAATCTCTTAACTGAAGTTCTAGATTGTAATACACATGATTAAATATCTAAACTTATGGAATGAATGGATCTTAATCTTCTGAAAGTTTCTGAAAGGCAAGTTTCCTTTTTTTACTTCAGGGTGTCTCCTACTGCGGGGGTGAGTGATGAGGGGTGGTGAGGGGAGGTGGAGGATGGTATTGGGGGGATAATTGATGATGATGGAAGGAGACTTGACTTGGGGCAGTGAACACACAATACATTGCACATATGATGTATCATAAAATTGTATAATTCTGTTAACCAGTGTCAGCCCAATAAATTCAGTTTTTAAAAGTGTCTCCTATTAAATTGCCTTCTCTTGAATCCAGAGTCACAGAACGTTGAAGAGGTTGGGGACAGTGCATGTGAGAAAGCCTTTGCACAGAGGTCTCTCAGATTCTGGAATAAGAAGTCCTACTCTGAGAACTATGACCACAAGATCTAATGCTGCAGAAGAACCTCTGAGAGGTTACGGGATGATGGGGTTCTCTGGACAGAGCTCTGCCCATTGCAGGTCTATCCACACTGACTTATGGGTCTTCTCTTCCTAAACCCTTTTCCTCAGCATCAGGTTGAGACAGTTTGCAAATGGATGTAGATTTCCAGTATGATGACTTTTCCCCTGGTTTCTGGCTGGGAATGTAAGCTGAGAGAAATGTGACAGTGCTTTAAAGTAACCCAGACCTCAGCGGGGGCACAAGCCCCACACATACATTCCAAGAGTAATACTACACAATGCTTTAAAATTCTCAAGACTAATTTTTGGTCGACTGGCAGGAGGTGTGGTAGGATGGTGAGAAGGTCTCCATAATCATCTGTGATTGAGAAGGTAAAGGAAAAATGTTTGGTATGGGTGGGTCACATGATCCCTGTGAATAAGTGTTGCCCCAGAAATTAAGCCCCAGAGTTGGACTAAGTCCCGTGATGGAGTGAGGGGTGGGGTGCAGAGCTGCTCAACCTTTCCTTTTGTAGGTCACGTCTAAGGCCTTCTTCTCTGGTCTACTGGGCAGTGGAGTAATTGTTACAGTGATCAGATTAGCAATACTTTGATCAAAGTACATTCTGATCAATTGCTGAAATGCAAAGAAGCTGAAAGTGAGAGAGTTGTGTGTATATAAGATGAAGAGAAAGTAGACTCCAGATGCAAATGTTTTTCCCAAGTGGGTGCAAGAGACACAAACCTTAAATCCTAAAAAAAAAAGGGGGGGGGGAGAATCAGGCCCAAACCTGAGGAAAAAGTTTACAATGCTTTACTTATGGCACAATAGAACCTAAGTAGTTGAACCTAAATCATTCTTAGACGAAAAAAAAAAAAAAAAAAAAAGGGAAGAATCAGGCCCAAACCTGAGGAAGAATCTGAGGAAAAAGTTTACAATGCTTTGCTTATGGCACTATAGAACCTAAGTAGTTGAACCCAAATCATTCTTAGAAGGTAGAAGAAAGGAAAACAGGAAGGTAACAGCAAAAATTAATGAGAGAGAAATAAATGCACTGGGGAAAATCAGCTAAATGAAACATTGGTTCTTTGAAAAGATTAAGAACATTGATAAGGCTTTAGTAAGATGATTCAGATGAAAAAAGAGAGGGCACAAACAAGCAATGTCAATAATGAAAAGGGAGATATAATTATGATGTTGTGGACCTTGAAAAGACAATGAGTGTATTTTTAACTAAATCATGCCAATAAATTTGAAACTTCGCATGAAAATAGACAACTCTTTAAATAATATAACTCACTAAACTAACATGAGGAGAGCTAGAATATGTCCTATAATCTTTTTTTTATCCTCACCTGAGGATATTTTTCCATTGATTTTTAGAGAGAGTGGAAGGGAAAAGGAAAGAGAGAGAAATATTGATGTGAGAGAAACATCAATTGGTTGTCTTCTGCACATACCCCAACTAGAGCCCCCGGCCGGGGAGCCTGCAACCTAAGTAGGTGCCCTTGACTGGAATCGAACCCAAGACCCTTTGGACCCTTTGGTTCTATACACTGAGCCAAACTGGCTAGAGCTGTCTTATACCCTTTAAGAAATTAAATCAGAAGTAAAAAATCTCTCACTCTCAAATCCCAGATAAATTAGCTTCACTGGCAAATTCTACTGAACTTTCAGTAGAGCCAGTAGTGATACCATCATACCCAAAGTTTTTCAGAATGTATAAGTCTTGTATAACCATAATTCTGAAACCTGAGAAGAACAATGGGAGAAAAAACATTCAGGCTAATATCATTCATGAACACATATGCAAACTAGTTAAACAAATAATTAGCCAATGGAATCCAGCAGGTTAGATTTAATTCAAGAGTATAAAATTGATTTGTCATAAGAAAATTAAAATAACACACCACAGTAACAAATTGGGAAAAAAATATATGAGCATTTCAATAGATACACACAAAAAAAGCATTTGACAAAATTCAACATTATTTTATGACAAGAACACTCTTTGCAAAATAAGAATAGTCTATTAATCGAAAAAAGTTATCTGCCCAAAACAACTATAGCAAATATTCTATGTGTGAACTGCTGAATGAATTCCTTTTGAGATGGGAATGAGATAAGAATGCCTGAAATCACAACATCTATTCAACATTGTACTGAAGGTTCTAGCTGTGCAGAAAAGCAAGGGAAAGAAATCAGAACGGTTGGAAAGATCTGGAGGTAAACCTGTGTCACAGTGGTTGTCTCAGCATAACAGTAGAACTATGACTGATGTACATTTTCTTATTATATTTTTTATGCTTTCAAGTTTTTCTATATTAAACACATTGCTTTCAGAATCATTAAAACCTTATGGAGTAAAAAATGAAAATGACACCACTCTCACAAAATGTGGGATCTCAGTAATCTCTGCACTTCCTCTGATGGGCTTCACTCTGTCATTCCAGTGCTTTTCACTGTGGCTACCAGAAGTTAATTTCTGGAGCACAAGGTATCCCAGGCTTTTCAGAATAGACCCTGATAAAAATGAAATCAAAACCACTGACTTGGTTCTTGGACATGAATAGTATTGCCAAGTCCTTGATTTTGCTGCTCAAATGGGAACTGTCAGTTAGAGAGGGAAAGGGACAGAAGGGGCAGAGAGTGATGAATTGAGGTGTCTTGCAGTCTCTCTAGTTCGAATCACAAGACACCAAGAATTTGGCACTGTAGATATCTTTTGCAGGTCATCTACAAATGTTCCTTCTCTGATTTAAAGTTATAATTGGAGGAAGTTAACTGTAAGGCCATGGGAAGTTATAGGGGAGGAAGGGAAGGCAAAACTATAACCTAATAAATTAAGAAGTTGGACTCTGACATCCAACTTATTCATTGCATGACCTTCTACAAGTTACTGAATCTCTCCATGCCTCAGTTTCCTTCTTTATGGGGTTGTTATAAAGATTAAATGAGATAATATATGTGAAGTGCTTAGCACAGAGCCCAGCTCATCAAAAGCACTCAGTGAACAGTAGCTATTCTGCAAGAGGCACTCACCAGGATCAAAGTAGATGCTGACACAGGACACGCGACTGGTGAGCACTCTCCTAGGAGCTTCAAATATATTGACTATTTAACATGGTATCTAATCCTTATAATACCTGGGAATTAAATGTTATTATCCTCATTTTACAAGTTCATAGCATCATTTTCCCCAATAATCAAAAGGTGGAAGGAACCCAAGTGTCCATCAACAGAGAAATGGATAAACAAAATGTGATGTGTATATATATACACATACATTCACAATGGAATGTCATTCAGCCTTAAAAAGCAATGAAATTCTGATATATGTTTGAAGACATTACACCAAGTGAAATTAATCTAATGCAAAAGAACAAATGTTCTACAATTCCACTTATATGAGGTACCTCAAATAGTCAAATTCATAGAGACAGCAAGTAGAACAGTGGTTGCCAGGGCTGGGCAAGTGGGGAATAGAGAGTTATTGCTTAATTGGGACAGAGTCTCAATTTGGGAAGATGAAAAAGTTCTAGAGATGGATAGTTGTGGGGGGCCACTGGCAAGCACCTCGGGCGTTTTTAAATATGTTGGCTGAATCCAGGGTGCAGGCAAAACCACGCCCTGGAGGCAAGGACGCCACTCAGTCTGACTTTTCCAGCCCAGGTGCTAGGGGGTGGATCACATTATGTCGCCAGGAACTCAAGGCCCACCCAGATGTGATGTAACTTCCTATTACTTTGAGTATATATTAAACTTACTTCCGGTGTCAGGGGCTCTGTTCATCTATCAGAGGCAGACGCCACACCCAGGCCCAGCTTCTCCCTCTATTTCTGTCTCAGTCTCGTTTTCATTCTTCCTTAACCCTCATCTGGTTCTGCTCAAGATTTCTTGAACCCCCTCATTCTCCCTTTTGGCGCTGGTCGCGGGAAGAGAGAACATACCGCCATAGATAGTGATGATGGTTGCACAACAATGCGAATGTACTTAATGCCACTAAACTGTACACTTAAAATCGTTAAAATGGTAAATTTTTATGTTATGTATATTTTGCTACAATAAAAAAATAACTCCATTTTTTTTTTAAAAAAAGAGAGAATCCAACAAATTGATGAATTTCAGAGGGAGTTATGTGTCAGAGAGTTATGTGTCAGGTACAAGTGTGAGGTACCAGGAAAGGAGAATGGAAAGTTCCACTCTTTTTTCATTTACATAAAGTCAAATAACAGGCAGAAGTAATCCATGCTGCTAGAAGTCAAGATAATGGTATCTGTTGGGGGATGGAGAGAGGAGTGACATACAGGTATGGGGGTGAGGGGTTTGCTAAAATGTCTCCTTCCTGATGTGGGTGCTGGTTGAATGGACATGTTCATTTTGTGAAAATTCATTCAAATGTATACTCATGATTTGTGCTCATTTCTCTATATGATACTTCAATAAAAATTAATGTAAAAATTCCCTATGCCCACCTCCATCATCTCTTCTAAATTGACAATAAAAGCATAAGTCAATTGCAGCCTAATTTGGAGGCATCACTTTCAGAGAAATGCCTATCATACCAGAGACTCTTTGGATTTCAAAGAAGAAACACCACTCGTGCTAACTTCATACAAGGGGGCATTATTGAAAGGATACTGGGAGATCTTGCCAGTCTGAAGGGCAGGAAGTACTACTGTCCTGAGTGAGAATCTGGACATTGGCAAGATGTATGCTTTGGCTTGTGCCTACATTGATTGTGGCATACTATGCAAATATCTATTTCAACCATTTTATGAAAAGGACCACGTAACAAGCATTGTGCTAGGAACGTCACATTCATTTAGTCCTCAGACTGCTCCCTCACATATTTGGTAGTAATATTATCCTTTTACAGACGAGTCAACTGGTTCTCAGACCAATCAAGTCATTTTCCCAAGCACACACAAAGAAGGTGGGGAAGGCCTGGATGTCAAAGTTCTTCCCACCAAGGCAGTGCCTTGTATTAAAGAATGTACCCCATAACCTGTTCTGTCCCTCACTATTCCCCATCTACCCCAAATGGGCATCCTGTTGAAGAACCACGGCCAAAGCCAGTCTTGCCCCTGGGGCCAGAGAATCCATCACCCGCTGCCGTGGGAGGGAGACTGGCTCTGCACACCAGCTTCAGCAAGGGAGGAGAGAACCACCCAAAGCTGGAACTGTAGCAGGGCTGGTCAGCCAGTCCCGTCCAGTCGAGGTTCCCCCTTCTCCTTTTATCAGAGTCTTGGGTGCGACGTGTAAGGACTGGGATCCGACGGCGAGAGCCCTCTTCCCTTGACCCAGCAGATCTGGCTGGATCCGGGCTCCAAGGCCACCCCCTCCAGAGTCCGAAACTGGAAGACCTGGGGGGAGTCTCTGGTGACTCCACCCAAGGCTGAGCAAAACCTGGCACCCACCCCACACCATGAACTCGGCCTGGGCGCCGGTCCTGTGCGCCCGTCCAGGTCTGCAGCCCGCTCCGCGGCGGGAGCGC
>NW_005354465.1:1191727-1192074 GCF_000412655.1 Myotis brandtii | reverse complement strand
AGCACCGCCCGCCGCCGCCAGCGCCTGGACCGAGAGCAGCAGGGCACCTGGAGGTGTGCCGCCTCCGAGCACCTAGCCTTGAGGTTGAGAGAGGAGCGGTTGGGGTACATCCTAGGAGCCACCGTCAGTCGGGTCGAATCATCCCGATTTGTAACTAAAGAGGGGTCCAGGTGCCGAAAGACATCTCCAGCAGGCAGCTCTGGTCCTCGGAGCCCAGGCTGCCCGGTGGGCGAATAGAGCCGAGTTTCCGTCCCGGTCAGCAGCAGCCTCGCCCCCTGACCCTCCCCGGCACTGAAGTGAGTCCAGCCTCCCTGCTCAGCCCTCCTGGGCAGCGGAGGGACGAATCC
>NW_005354465.1:1161585-1191160 GCF_000412655.1 Myotis brandtii | reverse complement strand
CTCCACACGTCCTTTTTGTTTCTGAGCTTGCTCTGAAAGTGATGTAACGCGGACAGGCTCGCGCGTCGCTTTCCCTCTTTCCCACACTAAGTCCTCCCCTCTCCCTCCCTCCCTCCAACGCCTGGAAGTCCGCGCGCAGAGCCAGCACCGCCGCCCGCCGTTAGCTTCCAGAGCTGGGGGACCGCGACCCGCACTGTTGGGAAAGACAGGCTCCCACGTCCCACTACCTGGTTGTCAGGAGGAAAAGCCAGGCTTTCCTTCCAGGAACAAGGGAGAGAGTCGAGGGCACAGCTGCTGTGGAGGTTCCTAAGGAGACTCAGACTGGCTTCTTTCCCTGCTCCCAGGAGACTGGAGACAGGAGGAAACCTCAGGTACCTCAGTGACCCCCGCCGGTGGACGCTTATATGAAAGACTGAGATTAAAATAGTAAAGATACAGACAGACAGACAGACAGACAGACGGACAAAGAGCAACAGAAACAGGGCAAGAGATAGAGAGAGGCAGAGACCAAGATTGTCAGACAGGTGGAGAGAGACCAAGAGTAAAAGAGACGGAGTTGGTGGGTGGGAAGTGGACTTGGGGATTTCTTTTAACCCACTGTGGTTTCCTCTGTGACGGAAGACAGCAGAGCTGCTCCCTGGCCAGCAAGAAGCCCCAACCTGGATGAGTGAAAGATGCGGCCTGATGACATTAACCCGAGGACTGGGCTGGTGGTGGCCCTGGTCAGTGTCTTCCTGGTCTTTGGCTTCATGTTCACTGTCTCGGGGATGAAAGGAGAGACTCTGGGAAACATACCCCTCCTGGCCATCGGACCAGCCATCTGCCTGCCAGGCATCGCGGCCATTGCCCTGGCCAGGAAAACTGAGGGGTGCACCAAGTGGCCCGAAAATGAGCTGCTCTGGGTCCGAAAGTTGCCCTGCTTCCGGAAACCCAAGGACAAGGAGGTGGTGGAGCTGCTGAGGACCCCTTCGGACCTGGAGTCAGGCAAGGGAAGCTCCGATGAGCTGGCTAAGAAGGCAGGCCTCCGGGGGAAGCTGCCCTCCCAGGGGCAGGCCGAGGTGCCTGTGGCCAGCTCTATCACTACTCCCACCCCCACGGAAGAAGGAGAATGCCAGAGCCTGGTCCGGAGCGGGCAGCAGGAGGAGACTTCCAGATACCTGGACGGCTACTGTCCCTCAGGCAGTTCCCTCACCTACAGTGCCTTGGATGCCAAGTGCTCAGCCTGGGACAGGTCCGAGTGCCCCGAGCCAGAGGACAGTATCTTCTTTGTGCCCCAGGACAGTATCATCGTTTGCTCCTACAAGCAGAACAGTCCCTATGACAGATACTGTTGTTACATCAATCAGAGCCAAGGCAGGTGGGACCACGAGACGATAGTCTAAGCTTTGCATACAAGGGTCGCTGTGCTGATAGAAACATGACTACACTCAGCTCCCGATGGAAGGAAACTGCCCGCTCCAACAGCCTTCACACTGTTAGAGATTGACCTGGTATGTGATGGGTGTGCAAACGTCTGGTGCCTGAGAGCCATGTAAATAGGCATGTTGGGGACACATTTTAGGGAGGGGTGATGAGTGTTAAGGACACTGGAAGAGGCAATGGGTAGGAGAGGAAGCAGTTCCAGTTACTTTTTAACAATTTAAACCATGTTGGATGGTTTGTAAATAACCCAACAAGTGCCACTCAGTACCTGCTGAAAGCAAGGCAAATCTTGAGTGGGCTGCAAAAAAAACCCCAAAAAACAAAACAAAACTGCTTTTCATAGGGACTCGGAGCTGCTTTAGGTCTGAAAAAGATTGAAAGAAGAAAAAAACACAATGCTTTGTTATAAGAAATAATTATCTATTGAAAGCCTTTCACACTTAGTATTTGTTAAAAAAAGAAAAAATCAGGACAGAAAAGCTGCATCCCTCCTTAGGTAGGATGGTTTCTGGAGAAAGGAGAGTTAAAGACAGTTGAATTATGTCATTGAGTTTTATGATATCTTCTGACAAGATCAGGAATTTCAAATAAAGTAAAGTAAATGTGACCGGCTGTGTGAAAAACTAACATTTTTAGATGGCTATGTTACTTATTAAAGTCTTCACTTAAAGTGACTTACTGGTCTTTATCTGAAGTGTTTTCTAACATTTACTATCATTCATGTATAATTTCCTCATCAGGTGCAAAATGACTTAATGTAATATTTTCATAGATCAAAAATTGTTTTCATCCAGTTAAAATGGATTCTGCATATGTATACAAGTGTCTTTAACATTTTGGGAAAACATGTACTGGTGATTACTATTCTTATATGCCTTTTAAAATCTAAAGACTGTGAAGTCAATACCTTAGTCTTGAACTTTATGCAGAATTTATATGACATGCAATGATTAAACTTCTGGAAATGTCAGAAATGTCATTATTTGTACTTTTGTTCAGCATTCCCAAAGACTGTGCCAATGAAATGAGAGTTAATCTACTAGGATCAACCAAAGCCCAGTTTTTATTAAGTTCATCTGATCAGTAAACATTACATGGCAAAGGTCTGCTTTATTTCATGTTTAATCTTTTGCTGCTGAGGAAAAAAAATCACAATGGGGTCCTAAAAAGTATTTCCTCTTTCATTTGATCAACTGTAATAGACAAGAGGTCAATCAGCCAGAATAGTATCTGATCCAGTTGAAGAGAAATATTGAGTTATATATAGAAATGGTGGTATATTTAATCTTGAAGATCAGAATAATTTTGCACCCTTTAAGGAATGATGATTTCTTTTTATTTTTTATTTATTTTTATTTTTATTTTTATTTTTTCAGGGCTTAGGGGATGATTTCTTTTTAAATGTCAGATAGTTTCAGGCACTTTTTGCCAAAAGGGGAATTGAGGACAAAAAGTTTGGGTATATCTCTTTTGTGTATTTCAGGTCCAACTCTGTAATTCTCTAAGTATGGCAATTATTCTTGTTTTTAAACATCATGCCCTTAAAAAATCACAATTTTCTAGTCAAATGCAACATCAAAAGTATGTAATTGTTTTTTGGTAGGGTTTAAATGTCAGCAAATGAGATCGGTGATCCTGGGCAAATTTTATCTTCTCACACCTCAGTTCCCTGAGAAGAAAGGAGTGGGACTGACTGACGCTAGGTTACCTCTTAGTTCATTCCCAGGTTGAATATCCTATGGCGTTGTGGCAAAGGCACTTTATATATTGCCATGAAATGAGTTACAGCAAAATGCAGGCCGAAGTTATGCAATTCATGATTACTAATATGTGACATGGATTGAATTCTTGCTACTACTAAAAAGAATTTTGTAAATGTGTGAAAGCAGATTTGTTTTATTACCAAATATATTTTTATTCAGCAAAATACATTTCTGGGAATAAAATGAAGATATTCAGAGTAAAATATTTTTGAGGAGAAATTTTTAAATATTGGATCCCTAAGTAATATAACACATACCCTTACACTAAATGTAATTTACTTTGGATTTGGCACGGAGGGAAAATAGTTTCCTAAAATCACAATACCTCTTGATAATTCGGATGCATTTTTAAAGAGGAAAATGATATGTTGAAGGAGGTGAAACTGTGTCTTGATTCCAAAGTGTAAATTCACCCAAGATACCCATGCTGGAGCATATTTAGACAATTGTTTCAAGACTTAGTCTCTATTGCAATTACCATGGTAAACAAAATTCAGATAGAGTTCAATTCAGGCTCTCTTCCAAACCCTACTAACCAGTTCCTTTGAAAATGTTTTCAATTCTATGGATCTTAATACCCATTGATCTGGCAAATGTGGGAAGAAATATTTATTCTTTTAAATGTGTTTTCCCTTTTGATAATATCCAACCTCTAATTGTTTACTAATATCTCCCCTCTACACCTACAGCATCATTTATTTGGTGAACTCACTGTTACTATTCTTTTATAACATTGAAGAAAATATTTTTGAAAATCCATAGTCCCACTATCCTAATAGAACTATAGTATTTCCATTTTAGCATATTTACCTATTATAATCATGTGTTTTTCTTTAATATTTTCATAATATCCTAAGTATGTTTTCATGTTTTTATGCAGTGTCTCTAATTATCATTTAACAATTGTGTAATATGCTATTTAGTGATGTACCATGATTTATCATGCCATACCTTATTGCTAGTCAGATACCGTGTTTTATGGATGGTTTCATATGGGGTTTTTTTCTGTTTTTGGTAACACAGCTACATTATTTGTTATTTGCCCACAGAGGTAAAAATTTACAATTGAAAAAGCTATATCTTTATAGATGAGAATGAGGGGGCAGAAATGTATAAATGGATAAAACAATCAATATTGTTGGTTTCCTCTTCACTCGTGTAGATGCAAGATGTAGGGTAAGAAACAAAATTATGCTTCTTCAAGAGTCCCCCATTGGGACCAGAGCCAGTATTTTTAAGAGTAAGAAAAGATGAGACCTTTCCCCAGTCAAGATATCACCAATTTGTATCTCAAAATCAGATTACAGTGGTGTCCATCTTCAAGAGCTTAAGATTGAATAAACAAAATGAAAATAAAAATAGATAATAATAAATACTTTGTAATATTTCAAAAGCATTTTCTTAAAGTATCTCACCATATATTTTATACTTAATATGTATGTAAATTGTTATCTATTAGTGACTTACAAATGAACTAGAATTTCAGGAATTCAATAGACTCTACCCATGAGTTTTCTATGTTTCAGTTCCTCACTGGAAAAACTAAACTGAAGATGGAGATGTGAACAAATGCTTGCCTCAACCAAATATCTCAATAAAGGACTGAATTCCACTCAGCCTCTTGTCCAGATAATATAAAATCACATAAACACAATTAAATCAGAGATCACTTACTGGATTTATCACTGCCCACCACAGAGTCCTCACTCCATGGACACCCAAAAGAAAGAAGTTTATACATGATTCTGTCCAGATACACAAATAGGAGGGCACTGACATTAATCTCCATAGTCTAGCAAGTTATTCCTGGACCTGACCCTTGTTAGGGATTCTTTCTTTACTTTTTCCTTTATTCCTCCTCCCGGCCCCATGTTAGAGCCTGCAACCTCAGTGTCCCCAGGGACAGCACATGCCTTTGCATGCTTTACTCCTAATAATACAGTTACAAAATAGATATAAAGCTATTAAACATCTTTTTGCTATTCTTTAACAAATCCATCCCTAGAAAGTTAAATATAACGACATTTTTGTAGTTAATCACTTTCTTATTCTTCGTGGTAATGAACCATTGTATGTGAGACAGGTAGTTCTTCAGTCTGAGGCAAGACCACATTTGTTTAGAAGAATTAGGCTTTTGAAAATCACCTGCCTGTAATTCAACATGAAAATATGAATAATTACCTTCTATGTAAGTGATGAGATCATCACACCTACTCAAAAAAGACCACCTGCCCCCCCACCCTCTGCAGCAGCTTCTCAGCTCTTCCATGACTGTGCCCTGCAGCTGACCATCCTGAACCTTTGCCCAACCATGTTCTCTGCCTCAAATGCATACTGTCTTCACCCCCTTGCTGCTAAATGCCCTAACATCCTTCAAGTGGAAGCTGCCACATCTTCCACAATTTTTTAGCTTTTCCCACTCAGACTGAATACTTCTGTCACCCTGGGGTCAGATGACACCTCCACCATCATTGCACATATTAGTTGAGTACGTATCTGCCTTTCCAACTACAGCTCTTTGAGGGCAGGGGTCACATTTTATTCATCTTTCCACCCCATCCTCCCTCCCACCCTTCCCACCCCCCCACACACACACACACACACACACACACACACACACACACACACACACTTCCATGCTCAGTGAAAACTATAAATTGCATCATTTGGGTCATCCTCAAAGCCTACTCACTTCCACTTCCTCCTTCTGGCATGAAAAGAAAACTCTGCCTTGTTGATGTGAATAAAATTAAATTGAATATAGTCAGCTACAACGTGGGTTAAAGTATGCTTGTGGTTTGAGACCCTAACTTTTATTTAGCATCTTGTTTCTTTGGGGAAACCACATCTTACATAAGAAGAAGAAAGCAATGAATCTTTCCAGAACATTTTCTCTTCCCTCCATGAGTGACCTAACTCCTGCTCCCTGTTTCCCTCTATGAGCCAGTGGCAGTTCTTTAAAAAAAAAAACTAGAACTTGGATCTACATAAAGGAAGGAAAAACTGCCCAGTCAGTGTGTCTCAGTGGTTGAGCATCAACCTATGAATCATGAGATCACGGTTTGATTTCCGTGGGCACATGACTGGGTTGTGGGTTCAGTCCCCAGTAGGGACATGCAGAAAGCAGCTGATCAATGATTCTCTCTCATCATTGATGTTTCTATCTCTCCCCAACCCCTTCTTCTCTAAAATCAATAAAAATAGATTTTTAAAAAACAGAGCATCTGAATAGGCCTATATCTATTTTAAAAATTGAATTAGTAATTAATAACCTTCCAAAACTGAAAGCATCAGGCTCACATGGGTTCACTGATTCTTCTAAACATTTAAGGAAGGAATAATACCAATTCTCTAAAATCTCTTTTAGAAGATAGAAGAAGAGGAATACTTTCTAAATCATTCTATGAAACATAATTACCCTAACACCAAAACCAGACAAAGATTTTAAAAGAAAATTATAAACCAATATCTCTCATGAACATAGATGCAAAAATCCTCAACAAAATATTAGCAAATTCAATTCAAAAATGTATGAAAAGAATTAGACATCACAACCAAGTGGGATTTATCCTAGGTATGCACAACTTGCCCAACATAAAAAAATGGGCCAGGTCAGCAGGCTAATGAAGAAAAATCAGATGGTACATCAATAGATGCAGAAAAAAGCACTTGACAAAAGCCAGCACCCATTCATGATAAATGTTTATTCCTAAATAAACAAAAATAAAAGGAAATTTCCTCAACTTAATAAAGATATTTAAAATAAAACTACAGCTAACATCATATAGCTAACATCTCATCATCATTGATGGTAAAAAACTAGAAGCTTTCCCACTAAGATCAGAACAAGGCCAGAATGTCCCCTCTTACCACTCCTTTTCAACATTGCACTGGAAGTCCTATTTAATGCACTAAGACAAGACAAGTCAAGACAAGAAGAGAAAAGGCATACTGATTGGGAAGGAAGAAATAAAACTATCTTTGTTCACAGATGACATGATTGTCTATGTAGTAAATCCAAAAGAATCAACAACAAAAATCTCCTGGAACAAATAAGTGATTACAGCAAGATTTGCAGGATACAAAGTTAATCTATAAAAATCTGTCACTTTTCTATATACCAGCAATAAACATGTGGACTTTGAAATTAAAAACACAATACCATTTGCATTAACACCCAAAAAATGAAATATTTAGGTATAAATCTAACAAAACATGTACAAGATCTATATGAAGAGAACTATAAAACTGATGAAAGAAATCAAAGAACTAAATAAATGGAGAAATATTTCATGTTCATAGATAAGAAGTCTCAATATAATCAAGATGTCAGTTTTTCCCAACTTGATCTATAGATTCAATGCAATCCTAGTAAAAATACCAGCATGTTATTTTGTGGATATTGATGAACAGACTCTAAAGTTTATATGGAGAGATAAAAGACCCAAAAGAGCCAACACAATATTGAAGAAGAATACAGTCAGAGGACTGACACTACCTGACTTCAAGACTTACTATAATGCTGCAGTAATCAAGACAGTGTGATATCCCTGGAATATGCAATAAGCAAACAGTAAAAAAAAAAAAAAAAAAAAAAAAAAAAAAAGGAGGATGGAAAGGAATGTGGGCCCACCTTAGAGAAGCAGGAACTGTGGTATTAAAGAGGATGTACTCCCAGGGCCACACTTCATGGGTTCAAATCCCCATTCTGCCTCTTGCGAGCTTTGTGGTCTTTTTTTTTTTTAATATATATTTTATTGATTTTTTACAGAGAGGAAGGGAGAGGGATAGAGAGCCAGAAACATCGATGAGAGAGAAACATTGATCAGCCACCTCCTGCACGCCCCCCACTGGGGGTGTGCCCGCAACCAAGGTACATGCCCCTGACCGAAATCGAACCCGGGACCCTTGAGTCCTCAGGCCGACGCTCTATGCACTGAGCCAAACCGGTTCTGGCGCTTTGTGGTCTTAAGTATAACTTCTCTGTACCTCAGTTTTTTCAGCTGTAAAAAGGGAACAATAATAGTGCCTGTCTCTAGGGATGTGAAAATGAAATGGATTAATATGTGTAAAGTGCTTAGAACGATGTGGGGCACATAGCAAATGCAGCACAAGGGGTAGTTGCCAACATTATTACCATGCGGGTTCTGAGAAGCCAGAGTCAAGTATCTGCATTCAACTCAGACACAGAGTCAGGGATGCCTTTCTGAACTGGGAAGTGAAAAGATTAGAAGCAGATTTTAAGATAATGAGTCTGGCAAAGTGGAAGGGATGAGCAGGAGGGAGGTTGGGGAAAAGGGGGAGTAAATATAGCGCAAGTAATGAGCTTGGGGCTGTGAAAGAGGAGCTGATCTCTCTCCCTGAAGATAATGTGGGTGGTTGTGAGGGCTCTTAGCCTGTGGATGGCTGCATTCCTTCAGATTTCTCCTCCTCATTCAAACCACCTGATTAAAATGTCGAGGAAAATGAAAAAGTTTTAATACCTTCGGCAAGAAGCTTCTACCAGCCTGAACCAAAGAATGGCAAGCAACTCTTGATATATCAAAAGGAAAACCAATTTCTAAAAGTTTCCAGTTTTCCTTCTGTAGCCTGAACTAAGGCTGAATGGAAACGAATTGTCCTTTACAAGAACAGACACTTTCCTCTTTGGAAGGTGTGGAGGATTGCTAAAAATTCCCTTCTTTGGGGCTGCCCCCAAACCTGGGTTCTCACTATGTGTTCCTTCCATGAGATAAAACAATAGTGTTTCCTATTACAATGCAAAAGATCACCTTTTCCAACCATATCTGATATCTCAACAAGAGTAATTTATTTAATTAACAATAAGCCAGACACTAATGAGGCCCCACAGGATGGGTGGGTTTGACTGGGAGCTTGGAGGAGGAGGTGATGATCTAGAACTCTGGATGAGACAGTGGCCATGAATGGGGGCTGAGGAGGGGATGGGGCAGAGGCCACATTAGGAAGAAAGGAGATATAGAAAGGGGAGTGAAAGGGTTAGGGAATACATTTGCAAATCTCAAAATCTTGTTGAAAACCAGCTGACATGTTTAATGAAACTTACATCTACCGCCCAAACTGGAAAACCCCAATCTTCACTGCCACCTGACTAAGTGCTCTCTCCTTTTGACTGCGGGAACACCCCTGCCAGGGACCCCTACTCACTCATCTTCCCTAGGAAAAAGGAAAAAGAAAGACGGGGCTGGGGTAGACTCACCAGTCACCTACAGTTTTAATTCTCTGTGGTTCAGGTGGTCTGAAGGGAGTAAATGTCTCCCTTCCCACTGGCCCAAGATGTCACTAAAATTTCAGAATTCTGGGATCCTCTATGCTTCATGAGGCGACTGTGACAGGCTTGAAAGAGTCAGAAACCAGGCATAGAACAAAGAAATTACTTGAAGCTGGGTTAAAAAAAAGGTTTGCTGTTAACAACTCCAGGAATTAATTAAAAGGGTTTCTCTCTGGTCTTTGAATAGGGTTAGCAGTGCCATAGACCTCTTTGGGGACTGTAGCAAACTTCTTTCCTCTCAGCCCATAGGTAACCATTCCTCCTTCCCCCGAGAGGAAAAACACAGTGTTTAATTAGGGAAGAAATAGCCAACTCAGCCAGAAAGGGAGCCACCAGTGATAGACGGACCAACTAGCTCATTGGACATGACAGAGCACATCCTCAGCCTGCCCAGGGAACCCTGGGTCCCCAGGAACTGGCATCCCTGAGAGACTGCTCTTTAATTGGCTGCCCATATTGCTGCCGAGAGCTCGCCCTGCATTCAGGTCAGTGACAACTACTTCACGGACACTGTGACACACTGGCTAATGAGTCACGATCACCCGCACATGGTGCTGCCATGTCTAAGGAATCCCACGTGTGTGGCCGGCCCAGGAAGGAGAGACCTGGGCTCTGCAGCTACTTGGCCTTTCTGGCAGAGCTAAAGAGGATGATGACCCAGGAACTCTGCGGCCTGACATCTTCTTTTTAGGACCGTTATTAAGCAGGACTTATCCCCACATGAAAAATCCGTGCCCTTCCATCAATTGTGGATCAACAACACTCTCCCAGCCCAGGGGTCAGAGCCTTGGCCTCTCATTTACATGGAAACTGGTATATGAAAGCTTTCAGCCCTAAATTCATTTTGATACACTCGGTAAAAAAAAAAGGAAATTCTCTGCCTGTATTTGATCAAATCCAACTGAATTAATCATGATTCATTTCAATAGAAAAACACTCATGCAGGCAGCTCTCTGTGCAAAATTAATTTCAGAGCGAAGCCACAGGAATGAGTTGCTTTTTCTTGGGTTTTTCTACATGGGTTGCCATGGCACTCACTCTCAACATAATTCACATCTGAAATATACAAAAACACCATAGAAACTATTTGGACAATGTACAGAGGGAACCTCCCACAAGTAATGCACATACATCTCATTATTTTATAGTTTGTTATTAAGTTGGTTTCAAGCAGAACTTGTTTATTTAGTGTTTGGGTAAGTCACACAGTCATTATTCCTGTGACTTTCCGTCATGGGGAGTTGGAGTAGAGGCAAGTGTCTCAGGTCATATCTCCCATAGATGGTGACCTTTAAGCTGAAACCTGAGGTTTGTGAAGAGTGGAGGGAAGGGGTCAAGGTGGAGAGCAAGGCTGGGAATGGAATGAGGTGCCTCAAGAGAGGTAAGAAATCACTTGAGTGGTTTTTTAAAATTGCTGTTGACCAGGAAATCAGAATATCTATTGGAGGTGACTGGGCATGATTATTTTTTAAGTTCTGTGGTACAGCCTGGGGTGAGAAATACTGTTTTAGTTCAAACATTTCCTGAAGATCACAATAATGAGTTTGCTTTTTAATCAGGATGCTATGGGAAGCATCTGGAGAGTTTCAAGCAAAAAAAAAAAATGGCACCATCACATTTATGTTTTTAAACAATCAGGAAAACTAAATGGTGGGGAAGGACTTAGCTTTGTGGTGGAAAAAGGACAGCTCTTTTTTAAAACAGGAAAGAAGTACTTTTATAGACAAGTTTAAAGATGAAAGGGAGAGTTCCATTCTAAGGACCTCTATTGCCTCTGAAAAAGGAAAGACAGTCCTACCTGCAGTGGTTGAAGGGATGGGGGCAACGAAGGAGAGACGGGAGGCCAGAAAAAAACAATAAAGGGAAATAGGAAAGGAAGACACCTGGGAAAATAAAAGACCTAGAGTGAAGCACTGCGAGCCTCAGAAGATGCTAGAAAATAGCTTTCAGTGGAGCCATCGTCACTGGGCAGTTATGTGTCTCCACTGTGCAGAAGAGAGAGGGGTGAATTGTAGAGCAAATGCAGAGGAAAATCCAGGAAGTTGAGTGTTCTCCATAGGAAACCAGTATAGAGATTGACTGTGGATTCCAGGCCGCAGGGAAAGCGAGCCTGGAAAGCCTGTTAGACGAAGCAGCTGGGATCCTGGAGCCTTGAGGCAGCTGAAGAACAAGCAGATTTAGTGAGAGGGGAGGAGGAGGGATGCAAGGATGTGGATGCCGGATGGGATTTTCTGAAAGGAACATTTTTAAGCAATGACAGGGTCTGGGCTGTAACCACAGGAGCAGCACTGGCAGCATCCAGTTCACCCATCACCCTCTTCAGGGAGCCTTGCAAATAGACAGGCTTTTGTTTATGGATATTATTTAGATTCCAAATTTAAAGTGCTCTACAGCCACCAACTATTAGAGTATTATTGTGAAGGGATGCTGGGGAGATGGTTTCAGTCATATGCTTGATGATCGCCTAGCACCATCCCTGAAGTTAAACCCTAAACACAAACAATTACTGACCTATATTAGCCCAGTGGGTGAGAGAGTTCTATTTAAAAGAATAACTTCCATCATCATGTCATCAAGAAACTAAAATCACTGTCTCAATCCAAAATGTCACTCTGTTGCTGACACCCGGTTCTTACAACCCTTGGTTATTTCTCATTCTTGGATGAAATGCCTGTCAAGATCTCAGTTGGCCTATTGCAAGGTAATTGCCCATGGGTTGTTGTTGTTGTTGTTTTTAGTCAACTGAAAAGTCAGCAGTAAGATTCAGCTGAAAACACAGGGGCTGCTTTGGAGAAGTGAGGGTGAGAAGTAGGGACTGAGGCCCCAGGCACCTGGCTGTGAAAGGCTGCGGTAAGAGGTAAGATCACTGGCTCAGTAGTCAGGTATGGCATCAAACTCATCTCTACTTGCCATCTGATTGGATGAATCTTATTCTCAGTGACCTCATTTGCACTGAGGGCTAATAATATCTACTTTGCTTGCTTTGTTACAAAAATTAAACAAGATAAATTATATAAAGCACTACACACAGGGTTTGGCACTATACAGTTCATTTAACTGATTATTAGTAGTATTATTCTCAAGTTGTATCTTTGGACAATGAACCAGTTCCAAGCCTCTCTAGAAAGCTCTCCAAAGCATTATATGCAGTGAACAGGTAGGGAGAGAGTTAGGGGGAGAGGAGATCCCTGATTTGTATGGTTACCAATTTCCATGGTGTAAATACATCCACCTTGACTGTCTTCAAGCTACCAATGTGACTCACTAAAAGTACATTTGGCTCTCAGCAATCAGCATGGAAGCTGGAGAGGCTGATGGAACCTTTATTGCAATAATATGGGGCTGCCGGCACCCTTTAAAGGTACAGATTTAACTTTACATTAGAAAATATTCCAGCTGTCTGCTCATCCCTCACTGATGAACAAAAGCACACCCAGAACAGATGCTCAACTAGCTATAGGAATTCTGACATAAATTTCCTGGAATTTGACACTGTATTGTAGCACGCAGCTTTAGGAGTTGGGCAGGAAGGAGAAGGTTTAGCACAATACAGGGGAAAGCACCAGAATGTTTTTGCCAATAGCAATCTCCTTGCATTTCTTCCTTTGTCTTTACAAGCTGAAGTCATTTCCAATATTGTACCAATATCTGACCATCTTTGCCAGACTCAACTAAAGAGAGAACAAAACAATAGAGTGGGTATGACCTGTAGGGCTCAGAAGATTTATTTGTTTTGCTAAAACTCTTGCAGCTAATCATTTGGCCAGTGTAAGCACATCTGCCTGCCTGTGTCCCTGGAGGGTACTATTTTAAGGAGAAGATGATCCTAGTAACAGAAGGGCTTTTTCACTATTGAGCCTTCTCTTATTATTGCAGCTAACAGACTGGGGAAACTAAATTTGAGTTTTAATGTGGACTGAAAAGGCATTTCCCACATAAGGGAAAACTTCATCTTTAAAGTAGAATTACTTTTCTTTGGATAAGAAAGTTGAAAACAGCTGAGGCCCCAAACTAAAATATTTCTGTTTTGAGAACTAGTACTAAAGACTCTGAAGGGGTGTGGAATCAAGGTAGAGGTGGTGGGTTGTTCTAAGTTTGGGGCTAAGACAATTACAAGATTAGAAGTGAAATCAGGAGCTCCAGTGGCGCAATCGGTTAGCGCGCGGTACTTATACAGAAGTGAAATCACACAGGCTGCTCTATTGACCAATGGTCCTCCCTCCCTCCTTTCCAAATCAAGACAACACATTGCTCTGTGGTCTATGACCACAGACTGTGTTTACCTGGGACAGACTTGGACTTGAACCCCAGCTCTGCCACTTACTAGGTGGGTAAACTTGTTACCTAAAGTCTCTAAGCTTCAATCTCCTCATTTATCAAACAAGGCTATTAATACACATCTCAGAGGATTGTGAGGAGAATAGAATGAGAAGCCTTTGCAAAGTAGCTGGTCCGTAGCAAGCATTCAGTAAGTGACACGAATAAACAGATTGAGTTCTTCTGAGCATACAGTCAAAAAATATTGGGAACGCCCTAACCGGTTTGGCTCAGTGGATAGAGCGTCAGCCTGCGGACTCAAGGGTCCCGGGTTCGATTCTGGTCAAGGGCATGTGCCTTGGTTGCAGGCACATCCCCAGTAGGGAGTGTGCAGGAGGCAGCTGATCGGTGTTTCTCTCTCATTGATGTCTCTAGCTCTCTACCCCTCTTCCTTCCTCTCTGTAAAAAATCAATAAAATGTATTTTAAAAAAATATATTGGGAACATCTTTATGGGACTCAAGGGTCCCGGGTTCGATTCTGGTCAAGGGCATGTGCCTTGGTTGCAGGCACATCCCCAGTAGGGAGTGTGCAGGAGGCAGCTGATCGGTGTTTCTCTCTCATTGATGTCTCTAGCTCTCTACCCCTCTTCCTTCCTCTCTGTAAAAAATCAATAAAATATATTTTAAAAAAATATATTGGGAACATCTTTATAATTTCAGTTATCAAAATGTGACATCTGAATTCTAGTATTCGTAGCCTAATTTTCAAACTATTCAAGTATCCATCATATAGCTCTAAAGAACCACTACAGCCCTAGCTGGTTTTGGCTTGGTGGATAGAGCGTCGGCCTGCAGACTGAAGGGTCCCAGGTTCGATTCCAGTCAAGGGCACATGCCTGGGTTGCAGGCACGATCCCCAGTGTGGGGCGTGCAGGAGGCAGCCAATCAATGATTCTCTATAAACGTTGATGTTTCTATCGCTCTCTCCCTCTCCCTTCCTATCTGAAATCAATAAAAATATATTTTAAAAAAAAAGAACCACTACAAAAGATAAATGAGGGGGGCAAAGACTGGATGACCAAGAGGCTAAAGGACAGGTGTGGGAGGGAGAATTACTTTTCACTGTTTATATACTTCTTTTGCAAATGGAAATTTATTGAGGAATAATTTACAAAATTAAAATTCACCCATTTCTTAAAGTATGGTTTAATGAATTTGGGTAATGTATATAATAATGTAGTTACATAACCACTCAATCAAGATATACAACAGTTCTAGCACCTTAAAAATTCCCTTGTGCTTCTTTACAGTCAAACCCCTCTTCCACCTGGCCCCAGGCAACCACCCATCTGCTCTCTGTCATGATCAGTTTGTCTTTTCTAGAATGTCATACAAATTAAATCATACAGTATGTAGCATTTGACCTTTATGCTTAGTATGTTTTAAAATTCATTCACATTATTGCATGTATTGATATTTCATTCCTTTTATTGCTGAATAATAATCATAGTGTGGATATATTGCAATTCATTTATCCATTTACTGGTTGATAGACCTCTGGGTTGTTTCCATTTGGGGGACTACCATGAATAATGCTGCTGTTAACATTTGCATACAAGCTTTTGTTTTGTATCCTTTAAATTTTGTTCCAAATGCAAGTATTTCCATTTTAAAAATCAGGGTGTGGGAAGAATCACCTCTCTTAATAACTGGAACCTAGAATAAATGAATATAATTACAGTTTGGCTGACCAAGATTTATATAACTTCTCTCCACATGCAATACTTGGTGTCCTTTTATGTATTACGTATGTAAATACACAAGAACTAGTTGGCTTCCTCTAAGCAATACATCTGGTTGATTTCTACAGCAGACAAGATGAATTAAATCACTATGATGATGTAAAATGCTTCCCCGTGGCCTTAAAGGTGTTTTTCTTTAAAAAATCGTCTTTAAAATGTGGAGACATCTGCAACAGTCTCAACAATAAAAACATTTAAACAAAAAATAAATAAAATTTACAAAAAGTAATCTTTAACAACTACCTGCAACAACATGAGGAGATGGAACTAAAGAATACATAAATTCAAACATAGACAAAACTGATCTATGGAGATAACAGTCCGGTGAGTGGTTACCTCAGGCAGGAGTCAGTGATACTGACAGGTGCAGGGTGGGGGAGGGGTGTTTATATTTTAAAATGTTTTACTTTGGGGGGCGAAGACAATTACAAGATTAGAAGTGAAATCACACAGGCTGCTCTGTTGACCAATGGTCCTCCCTCCCTCCTTTCCAAATCAAGACAACACATTATTTTAAATTATTTTGTGATAAACTAAGACATGAACACACACAAGGTCAGGTTCATCAATATTACTGTTTTCTGCCTCCACATCTTGTCCCACCAGAAAGTCTTCAGAGGCAGTGACATGCATGGAGCAGTCATCTCCTATGATAAAAATGCTGCTTTCTGGAACACCTTCTGAAGGACCTGCTTTGGGCTCTTCTTGAGGAAGTGCCACTGGTTTCAGAATACGTCCATTAAAAAACAAAAACAAAAAAGAAATATATTCATGGTGGTTTGCTTGCTTGGTTACTTTTTTTCATGTAGATTTGCTTGTAAGCAGATAATGCACCAGGAACATTGCTATTAAATGACAACCTTTTGTGGTTAGGGTTCATGTCTTCAAACTTTTTAAGGAGCTTATTGAGGTCTGCAAACGCTTCTGCTAAACTATTCACTGCAAATTTTCTTGGAGGCTCTTTTTCTTTTTCTGCAATTTCTCTCACCTCTTTTTCAGTTATGCATTCCTGTTCCAATTCCAACAACTTATTAGTTCCTCAGAAACCACCTCTAGGAGCTCCTCAGTGTCATCCTCATCCACAGCCAGGTTAAAGTTGTTTGCCATCTCAACCACAGCCTTGTCGATTTTTGCATCCTCCTCATCCTTGGCAATCATTTGAAATCATGGGCCACATCAATCACTAGGCGATAGGATTTTTCAGCTCCATTAAAATCTTATAGGACTACCGTCACATATATAGTCTGTCACTATGCAGCAGTCATTATTCAGCACATGACTGTATTTATCACTAGACTGTAAATTCCCTGAGGGCAGAGATCCTGTCTGTCACGTTCAGCCTTATAAACTCCAGAGCTTCAATGCTAACCCAATACTGGGCACATACTGGATTCTCAATAATTATGCATTGAATAGATGATTGACAATATCTTCTAAATCTACATTGCCTGATGGCTAATGAAACATTTAATTGTTCCTTTCTCAATTTATAAAATTAAATTTTGAATTGAAATGATTATTGATATCAGTTTATGTAATTGTTACTGATGGGGAGATCTCATCCCCACCTGTTGCTGGGTTTTTTGGGGTGCCGCTGGAATAAGAGGATGTGATAAAGTAGAAAGCTTTCTTTCTGTGGAGTTACACCCCTGAGATTCCACGGTCTCATTTCCCTTTCTCTCCACCCCCGCTCCCCCTCCCAACCCCGCCCAAGAAAAGTCCAGCTGTTGTGCCTTCAATGGGGCTAGAATTAAAGCTGTTGTCCAGAGATTCCATTCCATGTTGGAGCACAGGTCCAATCCAGCATCAGGCTAGCTTAGTTTGTGTTCCCCACTGCAGTTCATCAGTCCATTGTGCGTGGGTCCACAGGTCTCATGGCTATGGAGGGAACACGGACTAATGCAAGAGAGCCACAGAGCACCAAGAGTGCCAAAAGCCAAAAAAAAGTGAACTCCTTTGGAGAATTGTGTATCCCAAATTTTTACGGGCTTGCAATGGCCCTGCCCCCTCTAGCCAATGATCTCTGTTTACTGACAGGCAAGTACCTTCCCTATGCCATCCCTACTTTCCTGCACATGTGCCCATCTTCCCTTTTGTTAGACCCCTTTCCCCCAGCGACTCCCAGGGAATGAGCCAGTGGCTCCCTGGGGAATGTGAAATTGCAGCTTCCTGGTGAAGCTGCCCAAATGACATGCCTATAATGTCTGGCCTTCCTTTGCTCCTTTCCTATTATTAAAATTAGTGAATTACAATGGTATTCATAATTACTGTTCCATGTTTGCTACTTCATCTTTCAAGATGCACTTCCTTCCCTCACTGGCCATGCAAAAATATCACTGTGAAATAATGGGAGGGTCAGAGGTCATTGAGCTATGAGAGGCTGGCCACAAAAATTACAAGTACAAAACCAGGTTGTTTCCCTTTTTATTGAATAAAGATGGCTCTCAAATTAAACCAATAGACATTTTCTGGGTGCCCACTATGAGAAAAGCCATAGGTTCTGCTAAGATTTGCTTCCTAGGAGCTTATGACTTAGGAAAATTAGAAAAGTTACGTAATTATTTGTTTTCATTAATCCCTAGCTTTTCAATATTACTCCATTTTTAATAGACTGCCCATTCATCATTAACCACTCACATGAGTCTCAGATCATCTCCACATTTTAATGATCTATGATTTTATCAAAGGTGGTGGGCAGGTTATTCAGGAAGTCTACTACCTAATACAGCGTTCTGGCACTGGAAAGCTTAGTGAAGCCCACAATGTCACTGGAAAGTGGCAGTGAGGTACAAAAAGTTAAATCAGGCAAAATAATTGGCAATACTTGGTTAACCAATGGAACATCCTTACTTAGCATCATTTTTTGAACTCTCACAATTCTGAGCCAGGGAGACCTAAAAGTGATGGGCCAGTTAATTGCTTTAGAAAATATTTTTAGTTGTTTGATATGTTTGGTTGGGGTTATTTTGTTTGGTTTGGGTTTGAGATTTTGGGTGTTTGTTTTTTGTTTTTCACTTAGCTTTGTTTTAGATTGTGTTGGTATATTCAAAGGTAGGGCAGGTTGTTTGATGAGAACTCCATCCCCTAACATCTGGACTCACCCTGTTTCTGTCCATCAAGTGAGTGGGTTAATATAACAAGAGATTTACAATGAGCCTGTGCAAAGCTCATTTAGAGAAGTCTCAAGTTGAAGATCATTTGCTTGCCAGTTAAACTCATTCCTACCTACATCCTAGATATTTTATTTCTTAGACTCCTAGCTGAAAAAAGGCTTTCTGCCCTCCTCACCCAACCCCAAACTCACCCTGGGAGAGAGCCATCATTAGTGACAAGGCAGGACTCCAAGTTTTTCTAAACTCTATCCTCACTTTCCCCATCTGTAAAACAAGGAAGGTCCCTTAAACCCTAGTTAGGACTGACTAATTTGAGTGCCTGCAGCAAACTGTTTCTGTGCAAACCATTTAGAATCTTTCAATTTACAACTCCAATTTATGGGTTTTACTCTGAACTTTAAAACTTGCCCTAAGGCAAGGTGACTTCAGTTCTGCCTCATCGGATGATGTGGCCATTGTATCCTTTGTCATGGAAGGGAAGAACTATATGGCCTATTTACTTCAAGTTTTGAAACTCATCCCCTAAGATAAAGAAGTATACCTTCCTGAAGTGATTTCCTGTGTCTTTGCTAAACTGGATGCCTTTTAGCTCTAAGAAATTGATTTAAGTTAAAAAAAAAAAAAAGAAGAAGAAGAAGAAGAAGTGGGGGTGGAGGAACTTAACAAAAATCACACTTTCCCCATCTGTAAAACAAGGAAGGTCCCTTAAACCCTAGTTAGGACTGACTAATTTGAGTGCCTGCAGCAAACTGTTCCTGTGCAAACCATTTAGAATCTTTCAATTTACAACTCCAATTTATGGGTTTTACTCTGAACTTTAAAACTTGCCCTAAGGCAAGGTGACTTCAGTTCTGCCTCATCGGATGATGTGGCCATTGTATCCTTTGTCATGGAAGGGAAGAACTATATGGCCTATTTACTTCAAGTTTTGAAACTCATCCCCTAAGATAAAGAAGTATACCTTCCTGAAGTGATTTCCTGTGTCTTTGCTAAACTGGATGCCTTTTAGCTCTAAGAAATTGATTTAAGTTAAAAAAAAAAAGGAAGAAGAAGTGGGGGTGGAGGAACTTAACAAAAATCACACCAACGCATCTTATTAACAGCGTGCCTAAGTGGTAAACTTGCTGCCACTTTACTGAAAGGCCTGCATTTTCTTCTTTTACAGGTATTATTTACTCTCCATCAACTAGCAGCCATGCACAAATTGTATACTGTAGATTGCTCCATTTCTCTGCCTTTTGAGTTGAAATCCTAACTACACTTATATTCATTTACTTGAAAAAGATGGATGCACTCAGCTAACTCTGAGCTTGGCAAAATTGGCCTTGTCTTAAGGTCACCAACAACTTGTTTGAGTAACATTTCTGTTTTCAAGTATAAATTAGAACAGTTATTTTATCCTCAAGATAAAAGACACATAGCGCCCAATGTTCATGTCTGTACCATCATTTGTCACTATTGGCACTTTCGATTGTTCTGGCCTCCATACACAATAGCGGGGTATTGTTTGTATTGTTTGCCTGGCCATAATGGATTTGCACCAAGCCAAGCATATTCCCAACCCCAGCTCCCTTGGGACCAGTGTTGTAACGGGGTCATGAGTGCTGTCAGGGGTGGAGAGTTAATTGAAGAAATGGAAGTTCTACCTGTAATGGCATTCTCATGGGGCTTCGCTCACCTCACACTGAAGTTGATGCCTCCCCTAACTGGCGACACTATTATTGGAACCAGGACCTCTCAGGGTCAGTTATGCAGGCCCAGCTGCTACTTTATAATTTAGTTGGTGTGAGCAGCCAGCATTGTGCAGAAAGCTCTGAGGCTTTGAACTTTAGGGGTTTTTATGGGCCCTTTTGTTCCCAAAAGCAGGCTATTATCTTCTTCACAGGAGTTTTCTTCCTAAACTCAAATTGGTACATGAACAATTTTACCCTACCTCCTCTAGTCTCAGAGATTAAAAATCTAGCGTTATTTGAATCTAACGTTATGTGAACTATTGGAAGAAGGACACTAAGATCACCAATCTGGCTTCAGAGTAAAATCAGTGATTTACTGGCATATTTAGCACACATGTCACTTGCAGGAAGCTTGGGACCCCCCTGGAGGGACAAAGGATGAATATTTATTGCAGTCTAATAATAGTGGGAAAATTGAATTTTGCATTTTTTTCAGTGAAAGGAATAGGGTGATATTTTTTTTTTTTTAACAGTATGTTTTATTGATTTTTTACAGAGAGGAACGAGAGAGATAGAGAGTTAGAGTGAAAGGAATAGGGTGATATTTTTGTATTTCCCTCAGGAATTTCTATCTCAATAGACCATTTGTGATATACATATTCATAACCTATGCTGGTAATATGCTAAATACTTATAAATACATCATGATCTGGCTATATTGTTATGTCTTGTATTTATTGTTAATGGGAAAATACAAAATGCATTCAGGCTTCCCATCAATATTTATAGAGCACCTACTATGTCCCAGGCACTGGGGTAGGCACTGGAGACACAAAAATTCATTCCACACACATAAATAACACATAATTCTGCTAGGGAAATAGAAATGTATATAATTACCCACATATATGTGTTAGTTGAATATAAAACCCTGGCTTCCCGTGGCCAGTGGAGGGTTTAAAGGAAGTATTGACATGTCTTTGCCCAAAAGGGGATTGTTTCAGATAGATTTGGAAAGTTACTTATCCCACTGAGACAGGATAGTAAAGAAGGTAGGAAAATTCCTGGGCAAATAGAATAGGGAAACTGAGATAAGATAAATCAAACAAGGCCAAACAATT
Organism: Myotis brandtii; assembly: GCF_000412655.1. NCBI lineage: Eukaryota > Metazoa > Chordata > Mammalia > Chiroptera > Vespertilionidae > Myotis > Myotis brandtii. The sequence goes on along the minus strand of NW_005354465.1, from coordinate 1,169,719 downwards.
TGACCAATTTACAGCCAGCTAGTGGATCACAAGACCTTATATTCCCTAAACAAGGAAACCTGAGAACAAATGATTTATATCTGTCCTCCCTGAGCAGAGAATAAACAGCTTAAATCACTCTGGTCAGAGTAACAGAGACCCAATTAATGCCAATTATGCCAGCTAAACCCAAGAACGGATGAAGTCAGGGGAACAAATAACAACAACAACAAAAAAACAATTAGAGCCTGACAGACGCAAGATGAAAGTAAAACAGGAAAGCCAACCAAAGAATAAACCCAAACTCCCCATAGGCTCAGTTTGATGCATCGGCATATTAAAAATGCACCTGGAAAGCTGATGAATATTCTGCTGAAACCCTCCCCTAAGATTCTTACCAGCAGAAGCGAGATTTAAAAAAACAAAAACAAAAAACACACCCTCAAGACAAAGGATACCAGCACAGGCTCTCTCTAGAGCACACCCATGCCTATTCTCGGACATGAACATTTTACTTTCTTTCTCCTAAAGAAACTTGCAACGAGGGAGAAGTGGGCAGCAGCAGCTCATCCTGTGCTAACCCCTGAACCTGTTTCCAATGCCCCTTTTCTCTAACTTTCCAGTGAACTAACAGCAGTCCCACCTCGGCTCACTTCTTTCCTATAGCTTTTCTAAGGATCAAAGCAGAGCACCACCTAGGTTCCTTCCTGTTGCTTCTACCCTAAGACCTTCCTTTGTTTCACTGTCTCCAGCTTTAATAAATGTACTCTCAAAATAACTTGCATTCATATTGTGAAATCTTTCCTGCACAAAGTCAAGAATCCACCCACTGCCAGCCAGCCCAAGGCAGACCCACTATGGGCCCCATCCCCATCTGGCGACACCACCAAAAGGAAGACAGTAACTCCTCTATGTATATCAAGCATGCCAAGGACAGACCCCAGGAAACTGTCAACATCCAAGGTGTGCATGAAAGATGCAGGGCTGCTGAAAAGACCGAGAGGAAGGCTGAGGGGCAGTAGGAGGTGAAGAGGAGAGAGGAAGTAGGGACATCCAGGGAGGAGAAGCTTCAAATTTAAGGAGAAGCTTCAAATTTAAGGAGAAGCTTAAAAAGATTAGTAATGAATCTTTTTAAAATCCTGATTTCTGGGCCTCATCCTCCAGAAATTCTGTTTCTTTGTTACTAATGTTGTGGTCCCACCCCATAACAAAGAAACAATTTCCGGAGGATGAGGCCCAGAAATAAGGATTTTAAAAAGATTCCCAGGTGGTTCTAATGTGCAGCAAGCTTGAGAACCACTGCTCCAGAGGGTTGTAATGTGTAGCCAGAATTGAGAAGTACTGTGCTAGAGGAAACTGGGCTTTCTACAATAACCACATGGGGAACCTCCATGCCTGGCATATACAGAGCAACCCAGACGACAGAAAACTTTGGTCCTTGGATAATGGGACCAACCTGTTGGGATACTGGTGACACTTGTCTCGGCACCTAAACCTCTCTGGCAGGTCCCTCAAACAAAGATCCTTGTCTATCATTATCATCATCATCATCATATACATTGAATTCTTCATTGTGAAAGGGTAAAGAGAATAAAACGGGACAAATGAAACTTATTGTGCTTAGCAGATATCTTGCAGAAAGCTTGCAGCTTTGAGCTTGGCATAGCCTAGATAACCACTAACACATCTGATGCCAGGAGGAACCAAGGACAGACCGGACCCTTATGTCAGCAGAACTGTTTGCAGCCAGCAGAAGTTAATAAAAGTCTGCCTCCCCCTTCAGTCACCACGGATTCCTTTTTCGGACTCTGTCCACCTGCACCCAGGTGCCTGGGATAAAAGTTCTTCTGATACATTATGGCCTCATGTAATAGGTGCGCGGCCCTGGCCCACTCGGAACCTTTCACATTGTACCAGAAACTTGCTAAGAGCATTACCTCTGCATTAACTTAATTAACTCACTTAATGTGATATTCCTATGAAGTAGGTACAGTTTTTAATTTCTATTTCATGGGATAAAGAAACTAAGGCTAATAAAGTGACTTGCTCAAAAATCATGAAACTAGAAAAAGGCAGAGCTGGGACACTAATCCAGCTCTGGCTCACTCCAGAGCCCAAGTTCTGAACCATGTCTAAATCATACTGCTCCACCCCATTGCTAGGGCTGAAATCTTCTACCTGCCTGAGCACCATCCCTTCAGCTTCCTAGGAAAATTGTTCTTCCAGCTCCATTCCCTTAGGCTGGGCCCTTCCATGCAAGACTCATGTACAGATGCCCAAGATCCATTGCTGACATTAAATCCTTTCCTTGGTATTACAGGTGAAGATTTGTCTTCTACCTTCAACCTTTTACAGACTTTGATTTCTGTTAAAAGGACTCAGAGTTACCGAAAGTCTAGTGCAAATGAAAACTGACCCTTTAAAATCCATGCAAGGAGAACACAGGATTTTAAAACAAGAATGTAAAATTGTTATTTCCATGGCTTCAGTAATTGTTCTCAGAAAAGAGTATTCCAGAGAAACAAATTAAGTAGAAATTCATGAACTAACCAAATCAGGCTTTATATTGACATGTATTTCAATAAGACATTACTTACTATAGAGCAGGCAGCCGGTTTTCTGTTTTTCATGCATTAAGTCATGGGTCCTTTCTGCCACAAGTACTTTCAGGTGTTTGCTGCACTTCTCCATCTAAGCATCCATCACAAAGAGAAATTATTTCATGGGAACAATTTGCTCCCTGTGTAATAATCTCTGACTCTTTGAAAGCACCTAGAAAGCAGTGGAATTTCCATAGGGGGCCCTTGGCTTATAATTATCATCTCCTTGTGATCAGTAACCAAACCAGTTCTGAGGGGGTGCACCACTGAGACTTGCCCTGAATGCTCTGGTAAATCCATACCTAAATGGATGCACTTAGTGAGAACTGGGAAGTCACCCAAGCTTAACAAAGAAATCATCATGTCCGGAATAATTTTGCTGGGATCTTGTATAAAAGCTTCATTACTTGTCCAAACTTGGGTCTTTGGGGTGGGTTGTTTTTTCTTCACCTCCCAATCAACTGCAGTGATCAAGAATAACAAGCACACACTGATTTGTGGATATTCTGAACAGAATTACAGAACTGAGCAATTTGGAATCATCTATTTTTGGGTTTCTATGCCTTTTTTAACCTTAGCTGTCCCATGAACAGTACGTAACCCTTTTACAGTCACAATTCTCATTTTGTGTTCTATTAACTTAATTCCTATCAATTACACAAATTATCATAAAGCCCATAAGCTTATCTAAATCCCAAAGCAATGGGTATTATGGCACCACAGCTGCATCTGTAGATTTGTTTTCATCCTCATATGTGTCACTTTGTCATCGTGTGTCTACGGCACCAGAGCTCTACAGTAATGCTGGGCTCCTATCTCAGGATTCTGCCCTCTCTTCTCTTTTCTCTCCACATCTCCTCCCTAAGAGGCTTCCTCTCCATCTACAGCTCCATTATAGCCATAGATAGTGGTGGTCCCCAAATTTCTGTCTCCATCTGAGCCTCTGTTCCAAGTTCCTAACACATATTCTAATTGCCTACTGGATTATCTCTATCAGAAAAATGCCAAGAAGTTGTTACTTGAGGCAAGAGATTACTCTTGTTGATACATCTCTTTCCAATACATAACATGATTTCATGCTTAGTTGATGTGATGGCTTCAGAGTCAGAACTCAAGAAGTTCCCTTTCCTTCCTCGCTTTCTTACCTCTGCACACTCTGAAGGGCAAGGACAGCGATTCTCAGGCTTCCCTGTCATCAAGAGGACACTCTACAGAACAAGGCTCTTCTTTCTGTGGGAGGGGAGAAAAGAAATGAAGGAAAAAAAACAGCATTAGAAATAATCAGCTGGCCATGGTGGCTGAGTGGTTTATTATCGACCAGGAGGTTATGGTTCGATTCCCGGTCAGGGCACATGTCCAGGCTGTGGCTCCATCCCCAGTAGGGAGTGTGCAGGAGGCAGCCAATCAATGATAAAAGATCATTAATGTTTTCTATGTCTATCTTCCTCACCCTTTTTCTCTGAAATCAATAAAAATATTTTTTTTAAAAAAAGAGAAACAATAAAAAAAAGCATGTGCAAAAATCTCTAGAGCAAAATATAGTTTTAACCCCTCTGAAAGCTATCCTTGCTTTCACTGATTTATTCATTCATTCAATTAGTATTTACTGAGCACCTACCATGTCTCAGCTATGATCTAGGCCAGTGATGGCGAACCTTTTGAGCTCGGCGTGTCAGCATTTTGAAAAACCCTATCTTAACTCTGGTGCCGTGTCACATATAAAAATTTTTTTATATTTGCAACCATAGTAAAACAAAGACTTATATTTTTGATATTTATTTTATATATTTAAATGCCATTTAACAAAGAAAAATCAACCAGAAAAATGAGTTCGCATATCACCTCTGACACGTGTGTCATAGGTTCGCCATCACTGATCTAGGCACTCAGGATATAGCAGAGCAAACCAAAGGCCCTGCCCTCAAGGAATTTATAGTCCAGAGATGGGACATAGCAATCCACAAAACATATATAATTTGTCAGTTTGTGATAAGACAACAGAAGAGAGTTAGGAATCTATATCAATGACAGACCATATAATTTAAGCCAGGTGGGAAGGTAAAGGGCATAAGAGAGGAAGTGAGGTGCAATCAGGTCAATGGATTGGACCTCCCAGCCTGATACATTGGTGGGTTTGGGAAACTAAAGGGCATTCGATAGAAAATGGGAGGTGGAAGTCAAAGAGTGAGATATTGAAATGGAGAATTTGGAGGAGATCCAATTATGGGCAATGATGATATCTCAGATTGAGATATAGAATGGGTAGCTGAGGCAGGTGAAGGACAAGATGATGGGAGAAGATGGGGGTCAAAGAATTGATAGGATGGTATTGGACATATTATCCTCATGGATATTGAGGTTGCCTAAAATTATAATGGAAGTGGGAGAAACGGGATTCCAGGGCTGAATCTGTGTCCTTCCACCAGAGAACTAAATGGGAATAAGGGAGTAGTGAGCTCGAGCCTTAAAGATGTCTCTCAGTCTCTCTGGGTCTCAACTGCCTCATCTGAAAATGAAATGGCACAAATAAATAATCTATAAGGTGACTTACAGCTAATAGCTCTAGTTCTGGATGACCCCAAAGGGATAAGCTGAGGTGGTTGATTCAGCCCCTTGGCAGGTAAAAAGGACAAATTAACAAGTGTATCAATTTATCTGTTAACAAGCATTTAGAATTACACTGTAAATTAGACATTCCCTTATGAGATTCGCTCTGGAGGCCTTACGAAGTGTCTTAATTAACCACAAAGGAAAGAAAATTCTATTCTGCCACCTCTCTCTTCTTTCTCTTTTTTCTTCTATGTCATTCCCACTAGTAAAGAGCTGATAGTGCTCCTTTCTGATCACATGTGACTTTCTCAACCTGGCATTTAAGAATCTCCAGCAAAGGACCCCTTCTAAACATCCAGTCATTCCCGGTGCTCCTCAGCACAGCTGACTGACTCTAACTGCTGGTCAGGCCCTTTATTGCCCACTGCCGCCTGCAGCCCACACCCTCTCCCCACACACTCACTCCTGTAGAGGACAGAGTGATGTCAGCCTAGCCCCTGCCATAGACAAGTTCCATATGTGGTTTACTGCTCAGTGTAGAAATGACTTTGCTCATCTGCACTCTGAGAGAATGTACTTTCAGATATTGATGACAAATTGTGACTAGTATGAGTCAATCCCCATAAAGAGTGGTAGTTTGTTTTGTGTTTTTTTCTCCCATCTCTGTGGAATTACACTTAAATTGCACGGTTATTGGAAATTAATTTACTTACACATATATTAAAGCTGGGCTGTAACCAGATAATTGGGAGAAATGAGACAGATTTTCTCATTATATACTATCATCTTTCCTTCTGTTCCTTTTTGCATCAATTTAAAAGTATCAAGGTCAGTCAATAATATTTGATCATTCTGGTTGAAATCCCCATGTCACTCAGTTTATCTGTTAAATGGCATTCAGAAGCACGTGAAACTATTGCTCAACACAACTGCCAACGGTTTTACATTTAAAATAATAAAATGAAAAATAATTTCAAGGAACCATGCCCCACCCTCATTCACCTCCCATTTCTCTATAGACAATGTCTTAATGACAGTTTTGGTCTCTGTTGAAATATGTATAATTTTTGTGATCTGTTGGAATTCATATATCTGGAAAGAAATTTCTTAAAATAAATAAGCAAAGCCTGAGGGTGAGAAAGATTTATTAAAGGACAAGAACTCGCATCCTGGGGAATAAAATCCATGCTCAACATCATTATGATTGGAATGTGGTCAAAGGAAACAAATCCCAAAAGGTCCCTGTGTTCCAGATGCAGCCAGGGTATTTTTAGTGCTGCTCTCCTTCAACTCAATAGGCCTAGATTTGGATGGAGGAACTCATCCTAGTACCCAGGAGACTTTACAGTATGGGATTTTGGTTCAGTGCTTTTTCAAACCAAAAGGATATGCTATCCTATATAATAAAGAGGTGATATGCAAATTAACCCTCACACCCTCACAAAGATGGCTGCCTATGACCAGGCCGGCAGGGGGGTTAGTGAGGGATGACCAAACAACTGAACAGCAGGCTGCATGGGGCAACCAGGCCAGTGGGGGGGGGGGGGCTGTGAGGGGTGACCAGGCCGGCAGAGGGGGACAGTTGGGGGTGACCAGGCCGGCAGGGAGAGGGAAGTTGGGGGGCGATTAGGCTGGCGGGGGTGGGGGGGCAGCGCTGACTAGGCCAGAAGGGGAGGGCAGTTGGGGGCAACCAGGCCGGCAGGGAGGGCACTTAGGGGCGATCAAGCAGGCAGGCAGGTGAGCAATTAGGAGCCAGCAGTCCAGGATTGTGAGAGGGATGTCCCAGATTGGAGAGGGTGCAGGCTGGGCTGAGGGGACCTCCCCGCATGCACTGGGCCTCTAGTTTAACTATAGATGAGGAGGAGAAAGAGCAGCAGGAGGAGAATAGATATATCTTATTTTCTATTAAACATATATGAACAAATCAGACACAATATTATTCCGTGCCAGGATAGGGCCCACTGTTCGCTGCTGAGCAATGGAGAAGCAGACTCCCTGATGGCTCATTTGAAAATATGTTCAATAGAGTCTTACCGAGACTGGGTCACTTCAGGTGGCAACCTCCAACAAAATCATGGCATAGCTACAAAAAGATACACAGGTCATTGTGATGTGAAATTTCTCATCCAGAACAAATTAAAAATCCACACAGATTTCTCTTCCTCTCTGAAATGCAGAGCCACTGTTTGCAGGGATAGTGGAGACATTGTTTAAGATAAACTTAGCTACACCCAAATTTGTTAATTCTATAAGGTCATAATTATCTGTTAAAAAAATGAATATTTTTCGGAAAAACCAAGATGGCGGCATAGGTAAACACCGGAGATTGCTGCTTAGCACAACCACTTCAAGAATACAAAAAGACGGAGGAATGGACATCATCCAGAACCACAGGAAGGCTGGCTGAGTGGAAATTCTACAACTAGAAGGAAAGAGAAAAGCATACCAAGACTCAGAGGAGGTGCGGTGCGGAAGTAAAGTACAGAGGTACGGAGGCACACGTGGAGAGGGCTGGCGGCTAAGGACATGGTTGTCTTTTTCAATCGGTAGGGAGTCTCGAGCTCCAGTTCCGGGCGAGTCTCTGGGGACCCAGACTTATACAGGAGAAACTGGACTGTCTGGCATTGGTCGGAACTCGAGGGCAGCTTTCTCTTGGAGGTGCTTGCAGCGATTGCCGGGACACTGAGAAGCGGGGCCTCTGAGGGCAGCCATAGCTGCTTGATCCCCTGGGACCCCTGTCCTGCCCCGCCCAAGGTGTGCTCCTGCAAAAGGCTTCCCCATATGAAAGGCCTGGCCCTTTGCAATCTGAAAATTACCTAACAAACTTGCAGCTGGCCCAAGGCCCCAGGGCAACTCGCATTGCTTCACAGCTGAGTTCCTGCCAGGTAGCCTCAGGCAGAGGCTAGATTAGCACCTCCTTAGAGATCCAGGAGCCAGTGTGCCTGGTAGTCAGAGTGGGACCATCCAGATTGCAGCTCCTCGGATTCATAAAGGACACACTCAGG
>NW_005354465.1:1155920-1159772 GCF_000412655.1 Myotis brandtii | reverse complement strand
GAGCTATGGGGGGGAAAAAGAGGAACAACTGTAATAATCTGAACAATAAAGATTTAATTAAAAAAATGAATATTTTTCCAAGTAAATCTGGTTCACTGGTATATATTTAAAAACAAATTTAGATGTTCATAGATTTGTCTATAGTTACAGACTAGAGGTTATTTGTTATGCTTTTTACATTGCTAATATCCACTAGTCTATGGATATCAACCTGAACTCTTAGTTATACTCAGTAAGAGATCATGTTATAAAAACTTTTCCCAATTACTCATTTGCCTGTTAGTTTTCATTGTGGTATTATATAATCATAAATGAGTGTTTCCTTTTAGTACCTCTAAAGTTTCACTTTTTTAATTGAAAATTTAAAGCAGTCCCCAAGTTAATTTTGGTTAAATGCGTGCACTAGGGATATAATGTTATTTTTGCCAAATGGATAGTCAGTCATCCTGAATCCTTTATTCAGACAATCTCTCCTCACTTATTTGAAATTCCATTTTTATCAAATACTAAATTATCATATCTACGTTGGCCCATTTAAAGACTATTTACTTATCTTTCTAGTCTCATTTCTCACCATTCCTACCTCCCACATCCACCTTTATCTTTAAATTCTGGTCATACTAATCTACTTACAATCCCAGATTGGACCATCCTCTCTTACACATGCTGTTCCCTCTCTTTAAAATGGCCTTTCTTCTCTCCTTCTCCTGGCAAACTTTTACTCTTCCTTATCCCACCTCCACCTTGAGAAAATTTCCTTGGCCTACTCCCATGCCCAGTCTGGACTAATCGCTACTCCCATACACTTGACACTCTCCTAAGGACTTCTATCAACTGTTCTATAACTCTATTTGTCTTTCCTACCAGACCAAGACATTTTTGAATGTAGGGAACATTTCTTGTTTATTTTTGTGACCTTCAGGGTCTAGCCCAGTGTTTGTTAGATAAAGTAATTAGACCTAGCCAGTGCCTACTTGCTATGACTTGCTGTTGCCTGTAGCTTATATTCTTTAGATGCTAAAGGACTTTCTGCCAGCATTTCCAGCCAGGTCTTCCCTGGGCACCGTGGGTAGGCCCGATTCAAAATCCTGTTCCCTCTAGATATCCCTGTCTAGATATAATGACTCATTCCTTCCCATCTGTGCCCCAAGATATAACATAAAACCTCCAAGATAAAGCAATGAATTCATTGCATTACAATAGGTCCTTTGGAACGTTGATGGAAAAGGGCTTGGTTGTATCTCCCACTACTCAAATGCCTGGCTCTCACTGAAAACCCAAGTTGAGAGGAATGTCAGCATTGAGCAGAACATCCATCAAACTTCCCTTTGGGCAGTATTCTGTCATAATAACCACATCTGGCACTTCAATGCTGACTCCAATAAATCTGCAAATGGTTGGATGGCCTAATTCTCTGGAGAAATCAATAACACAGACCAGAAAGGATTTATCTGGATCATGATCTCGTAATTCCCACTTTAAAATCTGACCTAGTTTTTCTGACCACATAAAGGAACAAATATAAAATATCCTCGTAGATTTAGTGTGGTGTGCAAATAAAACTAGCAAATTCGCCCATTGTGATGCAGAATAAAGTATTTAGAAAAAGATATGCCATCATCATCACAATTCATTCTGGACCAGGCACTTTATATCCAGTATCTCTAATCTGCACAACAACCCTGTTGATCACTGTGATTATCTCCACTCTGAATGAGGAAACTGAAGCTCAGAAAGGTGAAGTAACTCGCCAGGGTCCCCCATAGGTAAGAGAGCCAGATCCTAATCCTGACTTTGCCTAATTCCAAGTCATTCATGGCCATTGCTATACTGCATTCATTTCAATATAAAATACAAGTACAAAGAAAAAAGTTCTCACATGGAAAAGTTTCATTTTTCTTTAAAATGTTGCTTTGGAGCCCTAACCTGTTTGGCTCAGTGGATAGAGCGTCAGCCTGCGGACTCAAGGGTCCCAGGTTCGATTCTGGTCAAGGGCATGTACCTTGGTTGGGGGCACATCCCCAGTAGGGAGTGTGCAGGAGGCAGCTGACTGATGTTTCTCTCTCATTGATGTTTCTAACTCTCTATCCCTCTCTCTTCCTCTCTGTAAAAAAATCAATAAATTATATATATTTTTTTTAAATGTTGCTTTGGAAATAAAAGGCACTTTCCCAAGCCAAGTAGTCACAAACTTTTCAGCGTCTTTCCACACCTGTCTCTCATGTTTGTTTCTCTTTAAGCTGGAGTTCCCCACCCCCACTCCCAGAGAGGGAGAAGGCTTTCCCCAACCCAGGTGTGAGACTGGCATTTCAGCGTCGCTAATTGCTACATGTGCATCATCAGCACGAAGGCACAGGCGCTGCTTTGCATAAACCGAGGATTGACTTACAGCTTCTCCATGGGGAGTTTTCCAGTCATAACATTTTTCTCTGATCAAAATTCCACCATCTTTTCAGATTAAAGCTTGTTTTCAATCATCAACCCTTGGATTCGGTCACAAATGAGACATCCTACAAGGGATAGACAGAGCATTACTTTAAAAAACCGATGCTGGTGAGGGGAGGAATAGTGGTGCTTGTTGTATAGTCCCAATGGAGAGATGAAGGGCCTTGTGCTCCCTCTCCCCTCTCTTAGGAGGACTGGATGGAATGCTCTGGTCTCTCCTGTCCCAGACTCACTTTCCACAGAGAGAGTGGGCCGTCTGAGGGGTGAGAGCTCACACTCAGTGTGCTGCAGTTAATGGCGTGCAGCATCACTGTATTAAATACTACCACTTGGCCCTGGCTGGTTTGGCTCAGTGATAGAGCATCGGACTGCGAACTGAAGGGTCCCGGGTTCGATTCCGGTCAAGGGCACATGCCCGGGTTGCGGGCTCAGTCCCCAGTTGAGGGCCTGCAGAAGGCAGCCAATCAATGCTTCTCTCTCATCATTGATGTTTCTATCTCTCTTTCCCTCTCCCTTCCTCTCTGAGATCAATAAAAATATTTTTAAATAAATAAATACTACTGCTTGCATTTCTGTTCCTTATGGTAAGCACCCCTGGGCAGGCCCTCCTTGGTGGGGCAGGCCTGCCATTCTTTTTTTTATATATTTTTATTGACTTCAGAGAGGAAGGGAGAGGGAGAAGGAGGTAGAAACATCAATGCTGAGAGAGAATCATTGATCGACTGCCTCCTGCAGTCCCCACACTGGGGATTGAGCAAGCAACCCAGGCATGTGCCCTGACCAGAAATCAAACCATGACCTCCTGGTTCATAGGTTGATGCTCAACCACTGAGCCATGCCTACCAGGCCTGCCATTCTTCTTGTTTAACCTATGACTGGGTGGGTGTGGCAGGCTTGTAGCCCTGGCATGTGAGTAGTTGGGTAAGTGACTACATTGGCTCTGCAGGCCCAGCCACTCACTTGCTCACTTAGCCATGCGGCTGAGCATGTGAATTTAATGACAGGTTTGGTTGGGCCGGGTGCTGGAAGCATGCACTTCAACTTCAAACTGAATAAGGTTCTCTCCAATCCAACTTTTAGCAAAGTTTACTTTGGGTGTCAGGAGCTTGTTTATCTATGAAAAGAGTGGTGCTTTTCTCTATTATTCCTTATGTATGTTCCGCATTGGTTAAGATCAGAAAGAGCAGGAGAGGTGAATAGCAAACTGAACATTTAACAACTGAGGGTTCTTGAAAACTGTATTCTGAAAATATTCTCTATTAACTTTAGAATGGCACCAAGTTAAGGGCATGTACCTTGGTTGCGGGCACATCCCCAGTAGGGGGTGTGCAGGAGGCAGCTGATCGATGTTTCTAACTCTCTATCCCTCTCCCTTCCTCTCTGTAAAAAATCAATAAAATATATTTT
>NW_005354465.1:1122824-1155885 GCF_000412655.1 Myotis brandtii | reverse complement strand
TAAGGACACATTTGTAATACTTTAACTAATAAAGAATTTAAAAATTTTTTTTAAAAAATGCAAAGGGGATTCCAAAGGCCACTCTACCAAGCCCACTCTACCTAACACAAAGAAACAAACACAGGAAGGATGCCAAAATGAGGAAACAAAGAAACATGTCCCAAATGAAAGGACAAAATAAAACTAAAACAAATAAACAAACAAAACAAAAACAACTAAACAAAACAGAGACAAGCAATCTATTAGATGCAGAATTCAAAACACAGGTTATAAGGATGCTCAATGAACTTAAAAGAGTTGTTGAACTTAGAGAGAACTTCAACAGCATAAAAATGGACTTGGTAACCATAAAAAAAAAACAGTCAGAAATGAAGGATAGACTAACTGAAAAGAATTTACAGGGAATCAGCAGTAGAATAGATGAAGCTGAGAATCAAATCCACAATTTAGAATATAAGAAAGCAATAAACATCCAATCAGAATGGCAAAAAGAAGAAAAAAAATGAAGCTAGTGTAAGGAGCCTCTGAGATAACTTCAAGCATACCAACATTTGTGTCATGGGGGTGCCAGAAGGAGAAGAGAGAGAGTAAGAAATGGAAAATCTATTTGAAAAAAATGACAGAAAACTTCCCTAACCTGGTGAAGACAATAGACATACAAGCCCAAGAAGCACAGAGTCCCAAATAAGATGAACCCAGAGGCCCTCAGCAAGGCACATCATAATTACAATGCAAAAAGTTAAAGACAAAGAGAGAATCTTAAAAGTAGCAAGAGAAAAGCATTAAGTTACCTATAAGGGAGCTCCCATAAGACTGTCAGATGATTTCTGAACAGAAACTTTGCAGGCCAGAAATATTCAAATATTTCTTGATTGGCAAGAAATATTCAAAATGATAAAAAGCAAGGAGCTACAATTAAGATTACTCTACCCAGTAAGCTATCATTTAGAATCAAAGGACAGATAAAGAGCTTCCCAGACAAGAAAAAGCTAAAGGAGTTCACCACCAAACCAGTATTACATGAAATGTTAAAAGGTCTTCTTTAAGAAGAAGAAAAAAATATAAAATATATAAACAAGAAAATTGCAATAAATACATATCTGTCAACACATGAATCTAAAATATCACACAAAATAAACAAAGAAGTATAACAGAAACAGACTCATAGATTCAGAAAAGATTTTGTTGGTTGCCAGAAGGGAGGAAGATTGGGGGAATGTGTAAAAAAAGGTGAAGGGATTAAGAAGTACAAATTGGATGTTACACAATAGTCATGGGGATGTAAACTACAGCATAGGAAATATAGTTAATAATATTCTAATAACTATATATGGTGTCAGATGGGTACTAGATTCATTGGGATGATCACTTAGTAAGTTACATAATGCCTAATCACTGCGGTATGCACCTGAAACTAATATAATATTGTATGTCAACTGAAAGTGGAAAATTAAAAAATGATTTAAAATTTAAAAAATAATAAAATAAAACTGGAGGCTTCACAAATTTAATGGAAAAAATTATGTTTAAGCCCTGGGCAAGTTTATTTAAAAGCTCTGCCTCAGTTTCCTTGTGGATAATGTTGGGAAAATACAACTGATTTTGTAAGATTCAAGAATTAGGAATAATACATATAAAGGGCTTTGTACAATAGCTGGCACAAAGTAGGTCCCTGACAAATATTAGTTATTAATGCCATTAATAATATAAAGTCTAATTTCTTTATTATTCCGAGTCTAAGAGCTCACCAACTATGCTGAGTGGAGGGAAAAGGTTATAGATGACTCTCCTGGTCTACAGAGTTTCTGCCTAGGAAACCAAGTTTTTGCCCTTGGCTTGAATGGTGTTCAAGGAAGCCCACTGGCTGCAGCTCAAGCTTAGCACAATGATGGGAACATGTCCCTGCCCCACACTAAACACACATTCAGGAACAAGCCTACTAGATCCCCGTCTGAAAGAAGTACTGCTTTCTGGAGGAACCAAGAGTAGTTGAGCAAATGCTCTCTCCAGTGCCCTAGATGGCATGACTCCTTAGCCATCTAATGGGTAACAGAGGTACAATTTGAACTGAATTAGCCTATCTGCAAAATCCAGGCTCTTAACCACTATTCTGTGCTTGGCTCACCGAGAGATGCAGAGATGCAAGGGCTGGTGGAGCTCCTTGCTGTGATCAGTCCATTTCCTCCTGGAACTGCTCACTCTTGATGTTAGTAATCTTTTCTTAAGTCTCCCAGCACACAATAGAAACCTAAATATCATTCCGTCTACTAACATTTCTTTAACCGAGTCCCCAAACCAAAAAGGAAGAAAACAGCTGTCTTTTACATTGTATCTCCCAAGCTCTCCAGGAATCTTCAGGATGACTGAAGCCCATAGTCTAGTCCAGTGGTCGGCAAACTGCGGCCCCTTGAGTGTGGCTCTTCCACAAAATACCACGTGCAGGTGGGCACGTACAGTGCGATTGAAACTTCGTGGCCACACTCAAGGGGCCAAAGAGCCACATGTGGCTCGCGAGCCGCAGTTTGCCACCACTGGTCTAGTCAATCACAATGACTCTGAGTCCTGGGTAATTCACAGACAAAAACAGAGAAGCACTGCTCGGCAATTAGGAAGGACTAAGATCACAGTTATGACAGTTACAAATAGCTTTTATAAGTCTCCTGCAAACTGGGCTGCAAAATGAGAATGCTCCAATATGCTATTTACTAGTTATCAAAAGGTACAAAGTTGTCCTTCAAAAAATATCAATAAGTTTCCATTACCTCCTGGCAGGTAGAGCCCAATAGGAGCTCCCAAGGATTTGGATTTGGAGTACAGCGCTCTCTGGATTGGGAGCCCTGCTGATCACAGCTAAGCAGCAGTGGATTAATCACAGAAGGAGACTGATGACTCCCATGCCAGGGATGCTCCAGGGCCACAGCAAGAGGAGCAGCGGCTTATTGTCAACTAATGCCTCAACCTGAATGGCCAGCAGCTCTTGTTGGGGGTCATAGCCCTTGTTTGTAGGAAGCATCCTCAGAAGGATTCATCTTCATTCAAGCCCAGAATGGAGGCTGAGGCAAGAGGCCTTAGATCAGTGGTTCTCAACCTTCCGAATGCCGCGCCCCTTTAATACAGTTCCTCATGTTGTGGTGACCCCCAATTTCATTGTTACAAACTGAACATAATTAAAGCATAGTGATTAATCACAAAAAACAATATGTAACTATATATGTGTTTTCCGATGGTCTTAGGCGACCCCTGTGAAAGGGTCGTTCGACCCCCAAAGGGGTCTCGACCCACAGGTTGAGAACCACTGCTGGGACCCTTACTTTCTGCATGCAGGAAGCCTCGCTACCGTCCAGTGTTGAATCTACCTACAAGTCCAGCAACATGAGGACAAGTCATAGGTTTTTCCATGTCCTGAATTTTGGTGGTCAGTTCCCTGAAGCCTTGAAAGTTGTGCTACTTTCATTTAATAACCATTTACAGAGCACTAACTAGGTACCAGGCACTGACAGGATTGCTTTGTTCAAGTCAATAAACATCTGCTGAGCACCTATCATGTGCAAGTGCTTTACCACAGAAGAAGGACTTATGCCTAAAGGAGGTGGCCTTTCAGACTCAGTGTGTGTGAGTTCCCCTTAGCTCGGTGCCCATAGCAAGAGCAGTCTGGTTTACTAGAAAGACCATGAGACCAGGAGCCAGAAGGGTTAAGTCTGGGCTCTGCCATTCATCCCCTGTACAACTTAGGCAAGTCACTTAACCACCCACCTCAGTTTTATCATGTGCTAAAAGGAATCTGACAGGTTGAAATCCAATGAGATGAATCTAAGATGATTACTGAAATGTAGGGGAAGAAAGGAAAAAATGTATTTTAGTCCTATTTAATGGGACCATTATAGCAGATTAATGAAATCCCTCAATTAAGTAAGACATGGGGAAATTAAACCATCAAATCAGCCCCAGGAAAATAGGTTTATTTTCACAGATAGATTTATTCCCAAGGCTGCTGCACCTTATTTTTTGGGGGGGTGATCACTCTGCTCAGTGCCCACATAGAGCAGCTCCCACCTCTACCCCTTCCAGAATCACTGGATCTTAGCAGTGGAGGGGCCCTCCGCCCACATCCTCCAGGGTTGTGCTTCTACAAGAGTCTAGTCACCAACATCCTGGTTGTAGCCTTCCTGCCTCTGCTTGAATATATACAAGAGTGAAGTGTTCATTGTTTGTCAATGTGCCATTCCACCCCTACTCAGCTCTGATGAGTAAAAATCATGGAATGCGAAACCTCTCCCGATATCTACCTCTCAGAGGTTCTATTTTCAGCCCCCCTGAAGCTACTGGATTCACCTAACACCCCTCTTCTCCGGGGCAGTCTTTGACACAGCCCCTCATCCTCGTCCTTCATAAGAACTCCTAGAAATTGCTTTGGGGTTTATAAAGCACTTTCCTTACAGGTCATTATCAAAATGACATTCTAAAGGTGGGAGGGGACCCACACTCTGACATTGCTTGAGTGCTATTAACAGAAACGAGTTTATTCAGAACTTGACATTAGGCATAAAAAATAGGCATGACCTTTTCAGCCAACCCCAGGGAAGAGATACTAAAAATATATCTATGTCCTCAGGCACCATGGTCAGAGCCGACACTATGAATAACCCTCCACGCTCCCCAGAGATTCAGACAGGCAACAAGAAGGGGCCTGCAGACCAATTTACATTGGGGGTGCAAGGGGAGCCATCAGCCAGAGCTGGCCTTTGTCCTCTAAGAGATGAGGTGTGACCCACAGCAATGAAGGCCTTTTCCATTCCTGAGTCGTGAAATGGGCCAGAGAAGGAGAATGAATGGATTGTTGGGGAGGATGGGGGAGGGGGGGCTGACTATTTTAAAAACCATAATAATTTCCCTATATTTCAGTTATGAGCGAAGACTTAGACTCAAATTAACTTATAATTAACTCAATAATATTATGCTACTGCTGATTAAAAGGAAATATCTGGCTATACTAAATCCAGGTAATGAATGGACTTAATCTCATGTAAGTTTTATCACTTAATAACAATAATATTAAAATTTATTGAGCCAGCCACTGTGCTTTACCTATATTATCTCATTTAATCCTCACAACAACCCTAAAAGGAGAAACTATTATTATCCTCATTTTACAGTTGAGGAGACAGAGCTGATAGCAAGTAAGTAACTTGCCAAATCACACAACTAATAAATAATTTACTCTGGACCCATGTGACTTGGATTCTGAGCTCTTTGTTTTTCCTGAGCTCTTTTTCAAAATATATTTTTATTATTGCTTTCAGAGAGGAAGGAAGAGCAACCTGGGCATGTGCCCTGACTGGGAATCGAATCGTGACCTCCTGGTTCATAGGTCAACGCTCAACCACTGAGCCACACCAGCCAGGCAGATTCTGTCCTCTGAACCAAGGGACAAACACACCTTCCATAGCCAACCAGTTATAGAGCCATTCAGACCAGGATCTTTATGTAGATATGATTCGCTCCCACATGTAGACTTCTCCTGAGAAGCAAGCACAGCAGGCCTCTGATTAATGTGGACTCTCTGGGGACCTCCTCACCCAGGACTCTGCCAGCTTTACCTCAGCTGTTTATCACCACCTACCTGGGTCCCCAGGCTCCCCTGCTCCTGCCGCCACCTGTGCCTGCTTGACCTTGACAGAGCAGAGGCACTTATTCCTCCAAGCCTATGCTGAGCCCTGGACCCTTAAACCTAGCAGGTCTACCCATAGACCCATAGCCCATCTGTCCTTCCTTGTCAGTCACCCCCTCCACAGGGGCTGAACTCAGCCTGCTTGGGGATCTGCCACAGCTGCTGCTTCTCGCCTCACCTGCAGTAACTTACAGGACTCTGAACCCTGCTCTCCATGTTGCACTCCCATGCCTATTCAAAGCTTTAAGAGGCAATCAAGCACAGTGGCTACAGCCCACCAGACTTGAATTCAGTCTCAAGTATGCTATTTGGGAGATGGGTGACCTTGGGCAAGTTTCTTAAGGTGAGCCTCAATTTCCTTTTTCTTTTTCTTTTTTTGATGTATAATTGACATGGCATTATATTAGTTTCAGGTATATGGTGTAATGATTTGATATTTGTATTAGCCTCAATTTTCTTATCTATAGAAATAGATGTTGAGGAGTCACTGAGGTAGATACAAAGGGCCTTACATGTACCTGTGTTCAGTAAATGTAAGTTCCTGTCTCCAAATTCATCTTAATTTCACTGTCTAACCCAGTCCTAACTCACATATTCTCTGGGTGCCTCCTACCCAGATGCTGCCCAAGACCCAGCTCTTAACTTTCTTTAAATGGGGCTTCTCTGAATGGATAACTCATAATATCAAACCACATTGGAGCTACAAGTTCACCTACGGCTTGTGTTTACAGAGAGCTGGAGAGGGAAAGCACCTTAGAGTCCACAACCCAGGCCTGTGCACTGACAGGGAATCCAACTGTGACCTCCTGGTTAATAGGTCAATGCTCAACAACTGAGCCATGCCTTGGGGCTGGCATCACTCACTGCTTTGCATATGAATTTGGGACAGCATTTTTCTTCAAACATGACTGGGAGCCTGATTATCTTTCCAACCATAATTAGGGGACATGATCATTCAAGGTAGAATTTCTGACTGAACAGGCAGAGCCCTCATGTTGGTTTTCTAAGTGCAATAAGTTTCCATGATCCGGAGGGGAAATCTGGTCTGCCTGGGGATAGGAGAGGGAGCATCTTGGGGGCAGGGTGGGCTCTAACCCGGAAGGCATGAAACCTGAACTTGACTAGATGACTGGATTTTGGCAGAAAAGCATCAACCATCACTGTCTAAAGTGCTGTGGCCTTTGAACTGAGGCTACACAGCTCACAGGAAAAGTTTAAAATGTAGAGCAAGAGTACAGACAGTCCTAATGAGGTGGGCTAGTGGTCAAGGCCTTATTTGTATTCACTCATTATTATGTGGCATTAAGGAAATTTTCTGCTGAGCAGAGCGACCTTGACATGCGATGTCCTGTGTTCTCCCAGTATATATGGAGCATTATAAAGAAATAATGATTCCCAAGGAGCCCATCTCATCTGACAATTCTCATCAGCCTCCAAAGGGAGATTTTCTCTTTTGTCCATTTCTCCCATTTTTTTACTGTGTTACTATAAAAAGAGCGAGAGAACAAGATCTATAACCTTCAACAACATCCTTCCAAAGTTAGAAGTGTGACATAAATGCTATCTTTCACTCATCTTTGCCACCAGTTAGCATTTCTCAGCAGGTGAACTAAATATACAGGGTGGGGCAAAAGCAGGTTTACAGTTGTGAGTACAGAAAATAATATAAAAATTAATAAATAATAATACAAGAATAAACTGTTTTGTGTACTTACAACTGTAAACCTACTTTTGCTCCACCCTGTACACTGGTCCAACTCTCATCTTTGTCTAAATATTGGTGGTATTCTCGAGGCACCTCATGTGAGTTTGGCCTAACAGCCACAGGCACTAGCCTATCAGGACCAAGCACAAATCTAGGCTGTCAGATCCCGACTACTCTAATTGCAACCAATTTTGAGTCCACATTGGGAACATGTGTAGTCAGGGAGTTAGGAATAAAATTCTGATTCTTGTCATTTACAAACCTTGTCTGATATGAATGAAATCTGCTGTCCAACTTTCATTTCAAAACATCTTTTGTTTTTGATACTGGAACCACTAGAAAAGAAAAAGAAAGAAGAAAGGAAGAAAGGAAGAAAGGAAGAAAGGAAGAAAGGAAGAAAGGAAGAAAGGAAGAAAGGAAGAAAGGAAGAAAGGAAGAAAGGAAGAAAGGAAGAAAGGAAGAAAGGAAGAAAGGAAGAAAGGAAGAAAGGAAGAAAGGAAGAAAGGAAGAAAGGAAGAACGAAAGAAAGAAAGAACGAAAGAAAGAAAGAAAGAAAGAAAGAAAGAAAGATTGAAATATGATTTAAATGTTTTACAGTAAAAACTAATCAAAGCAATAGCATTCAGCACAAATTAATTGCAATGGGTTTAATAAGGATTTTAATTAAAAAGTCATATAAATGAGAATCCAAAGGTTTCAGAATTCAATACAATTCTTAAATGTCAGATGACTTTATTTCAGATTTATCAAAATCCTTCATTTTTATACCTTCCACATTTCAGCTTCAAAATAAATAAAAATATTCTGTCTTCCAGCCCTTCAAAAGCTATTGCTATTCTTCCTCACACTCTGCTCCTACTTCTCTGGAATCACTCTTTAGCAATCTTGTGGATTCCTTTCCATTCTCTTATTAAAAGCTCCAAGGCACTATTTCTCTCTCATACACACACCCACACACACTCTGTCCCCATCGTCCACAAGCTCTATTATCTACCCCAGGGAGGAAAACACTAGTGTCAACAATCCAAAACAATAGAAAATGCCAAGCCATGGAGTTTTCGTGTCAGAATATACTAAATAGGTTTTGGGAGTAACGGGGCCTTTCTAATAGTTTCTAGAATAATACTTAGGTTTACTTTGTCAGTTTCCTAGATACACACCAAATGACAGTAAGAGCAGAAGCCCACACCTTAGAGCATGAACTAGTAAGAATTTGAGATTTTAAATTTGCTACAGTAGATGCACTTAAAGTTGGTTTGACAACAAACCAAAAAAAACATGCATAAGTAGCCTCATGTTTTCCCCAAACCACTCTCCTACCCCTATATAAGGAGGAAGACTTCTGGATCAGTTCCTAGACCTTTCTTTATTGCACAGAACCAAGATAATGGGGGGTGGGGAGATTTAAGTTGCCAAAAAGGCTATGTATCTACACAAGGAAGAGCTGAGCAAAGAAGGAAGAGGCAAGAGGTAAGCACATTTATGTGGGTTCTGTTGCTCAAAGTCACACAGGTAATGACTGGCACAGGGACTTGAACTCTGATCTTCTGATTCTAAACCCTCAGCCCTCTTCAACTTCCCAGCCCCTACAAAAGACCTCTCCAGCTCCCACTGAACACCTACAGGTCACACATCTCCTGGGACAGCCTCTCTGACACGCTGATCTGGAGAATTATGTGCGACTGCCCTGTGGAGTACTGCAGAACTGGTCTCATTCCTCTTTGACATGACAGACCTTCTAATGTTTGAAACAGTAATCCTGTAACCTTTAAATCTTTATTCCTGAGCCAAACATCAGAATTAAATTCCCTCAGGGCTGTTTTACCTATTAAGCCCAGCTTTCCAGAGGCCTATAGAAAAAAATGTTGAATTGGCTTCAAGCTACAGAAAAGCAAACTGAAATTAATAAGCATTTAATTAAATGCCTGTAAAATGTAGCATTATGTCAACTGCATTAGTTGTTAAATTTATTATTCATTAAAAAACTTCATTACATCTGAGAATAATTTGTAGATTCGATTCTCTTGTTTTGAAACAATTTCTGAAAAGGCACAATGATTGATTGATAAGAAGCCATAGTCAACTGTAAATTTAATAAGTCACTCATAGGCAAGTAATTTCAAAAGCACAATTATAAAAATCCTTTCAACATTTTTATGGAAAATTTTACATTTAATTGAGATGTGGGCATATTTTAATGTCTGATATAAATGATAAAACCTCCAGAAGAGTCCACAGAAAGCTTGGAATGGCCCAGAGGGTGCCATTGCCTAAATTTCTCTATGCAGGCCAACAAGATAACTTTTAGTAAGATTGCTCCGTAACAGTTTGTATAGTGTCTGCTAGTTGCTGGATTTTCCCAGTAAATGAACCTCATTGGTTTGGAAGAAAATGAAGTTTCTGGGGAGCACTTGGGACCACGGCCTATAATATGTCAGAGACAGTAGATAACTAAGAATTCAAAAGGACCCCCATAGGAAGCTTCCTTTCTCTGCACAAGTCAAACCCAATCGCTTCCAGATGTGATGAGAAAGTGCTCTAAAAAAACTTAAATTCTGACAAAAGGAGCTGCTGCAGTCTGCATATTGCCAAGGGCATGGTTTTAATTGCTTCAAGGAGCCTTGGGGTGCATTGGAAGGATCCTAAAAATATTGTAGGTTATAAACCACCTTACATCATATCTGAAGAAACCTGAAACACTAATTTAAAAAATATATATGCACCTTTATGCTCATTGCAGCATTATTTACAATAACCAAGATTTATAATAGTCAAGAAGCAGCCCAAGTGCCCATCAGTAGATGAGTGGATAAAAAAGCTGTGGTGCCTTTACACAATGGAATACTACTTGGCCATAAAAAGATGGGAATGTCACCTTTTGCAATAGCATGGATAGATCTGAAGAGTATTATACTAAGCGAAATAAGCCAGTCAGAGAAAGACAAGTATCATATTATTTCACTCATATGTGAAATCTAATGAACAAAATAAACTAACAAATAAAATAGAAAAACATATAGATACAGAGAACAAACTGACAGCTGTCAGTGGGAAGGGGGGCTAGGTAGAAAAGGTGAAGGGGTTAAGCAAAACAAAAAAACCTCATAGACAGACAACAGTGTGGTGATTACCAGAGGGAAAGGGAAGTGGGAGGAGAAGGAGAGGGCTAAAATGGGGGGTAAATGCTGATGGAAGGAGACTTGACTTGGAGTGGTGAACACACAATACAATGTACAGATGATGTATTGTAGAATTGTAGCTCTGAAATCTATATAATTTCATTAACCAATGCCATCCCAATAAAATTAATTTTTTAAAAACCATCTTACATCTAGAAAAAGAGACTGCTGTTAATTCTGTTAAACTTCTTACATTCAAGTAATATGCTTGGCACAAAAAATGAGCAATTACTTAAAAGCTCAAAGAGCCAAAATTGGTTTGGCTCAGTGGATAGAGCGTCGGCCTGCGGACTGAAAGGTCCCAGGTTCGATTCCGGTCAAGGGCATGTACCTGGATTGCGGGCACATCCCCAGTGGGAGATGTGCAGGAGGCAGCTGATCGATGTTTCTAACTCTCTATCTCTCTCCCTTCCTCTCTGTAAAAAATCGATAAAATATATTTAAAAAAAAAAAAAAAGCTCAAAGACTCTGTGAGTGCTGCCTTCACAGGGCCTAGAGACCATCTGGCATGAAGTCTTTACCCTCGATGCCCTCAGAAGCGACCAAGAGGAAAAGCTGTGGAGATTAGCTTGTGAATCCAGAGGGCTGTAATGATGACAAACCTGCTTCCTGAAGGGCTGAGCCTGTGACTGTTGGCCTCAATTCTGCCCCTTCTGGGAGTCCTGGGGAGCTGCATTACTGAGGCAACATTTTGGTGGTACTTGCCAATTCTAGGGGGGCTTCCTGGGTCTTTCTGCCTGAGGCAGGAAACAAAGAAAGTTCCAGAGAAGGGTTGGGTAGGGGATATGGGGCCCTGCATCAAGAAGACGTGTGTAGAAAGAGCTTCTACTCAAAGTTACTATATGTCCTCAGAGGCTCAGTGTCCTGGGTAAGGATGAATTTGCCTCATAAAAGCCCCCTGTCTCCATCTAGCACTTTAAGAGGCTGGCCAGGTCTACCTCCTAATCAATTTTCCAAGTCTGCTTGTTCCATCTCTGTGCCTCAAACCTGAGTTTGCCTCTCCACCCAGGCCCTCCAGATTAATGTTGCAATCAGCATGGTTCTTGACTCTGAATTCTCCAAATGCTGACTGCATATGTCCCATGTCTGTATTCCCAAAACCACCTCAGGCCCCAGAACCCAGCCAGGGCTGCAGAGCCACACCTCTTGTCCAAAGACACTAGGTACTCTAATGCAGAGATCTCTAGAGCTTCTGTGTAGAGATTCAGCCAGAACCCTTGAGGAAGGGGACAAGTTTGACCATGGAATAATAAACCCCTTTAGTAATTCAATGGTACTTATTGAGTACCTATGCTATGCAGGAACTATGCTAGGTACTCGGGGTACAGCAAGGAACAAGGCATATCTGGGCCCTATCCTCACAGAGCTTAGAGTCACCTTCTGATCTACTGAACACAGAATCTGCTTCCTTACCCACTGTTGGTAGCACAGTGGTTTGGGCTTCCAGAAAATCTTGCATCTTTCCAATTCTGATATGGGCAATAAGAGAGAGTACACCCTCATAGACCACCACCAGCTGGAATAGCAAAAAAGCAAAGAATCAATACAGCCAAGGTTCATTCCATCCCTTCCACCTAATTCCCATTCTAGTTCATGCACTGTTGCCCTGGGATATTCATGATCTCTGGGTATCTCCAGGATATATCCATCAGTCACTTCAAGTTGCAGCTTTAGTGTAAAGGCAGAAAATATGATAAATGATAAATACCCTATGGCTATTCATTGTAGTGCATGTTAAACCTATCTTTCCACTGGAATAAGTATTTAGCTCATTAGAGCATACATGACAGCAAAAAAATGTAGCTCATGAGACCATATTTATTTTCTATTAATCTTATAATAACACCCTTCATCCAGATTAAAATACTCAAAACCAAGATTCATAGTCACCTGTAGGGCTTATGACTGATTAGAAAGAAGCCTTCCTAAATCATGTTGCTGATTCCTTGAAGAGGTGATACAGGAGACAGACTGTCTGCTCTCTTATAGATCTCGATAAGGCTTCTCTCATCTACAACCATGGATGCTGGTTTCTCTGAAGTTTGCAAAGCTTCTAATGTCTAACCTAAATCCCTCCAAAATACCATTTAATACTTACTGTCTTATGCTATCCTCAGTGATATTCCATTTTGAAGATCACATATACATCACTTATACAGCACTTTAGCATTTTTGTTGTTGTTAATCCTCTCCCGAAGATATTTTCCCATTGATTTTTAGTAAGAGTGGAAAGGAAGGGGAGAGACAGAGAGAGAGAAACATTGATGTGAGAGAGATGCATCAATTGGTTGCCTCCCGTACGCACCCCGACTAGGGTCAGGAATCAAGCCTGCAACCAAGGTACATGCTCTTGACCGGAATCAAACCCAGGGCCCTTGATTGGTCATCCACTGGCCAACGCTCTATCCACTAAGCCAAACCAGCTAGGGCCACTTTAGCATTTTTTAATTCTAAAATTATTTTTAAATTGGCTACTTCATGGTCTTCTCTACATTCACTGCAATCAGATGTATCTTGCTTTGTGGGATAAATGCATCCCAGGAAGTTTGTTTTTAAAGTGAATCTTCCCCCTCCGATATTCATATCAAACCAGCCCCAAGATAACGAAAATCACCGTTAATGATGTAGAAATCTTTTTTTGAAACCACACATTTATTACACTAAAGTTTCTTTTGTTTGGCAGAATCACTTCTGGAGTTCATGAGAAAACAGCAATTATAGCTTAGGAACAGAACATCCTAGACTAAAAATTCACTCAGCGCTTATCAAATCTCCTTGCTATCATTTCAGAAAAGAATAACAGGAAACTCTCCTTAGGTGCTCAGACCTTGTTTCCTAGCAATTGATGGAGTCTGCAAGCTGTTAGGAATAAGCAATTGAGCTAAGGCTGAGGAGAGTGATGATTGAGGTTCCAAATACCATAGGAAGTGGATCAATAGGCAATTATGAAAAAAGTGGGCTTCCTTATGTGTTCCTAGTGTTACCTGTTCCAATTTAAAGTTGAGCTGTAGACATCAGATAATAATTCCTTTAATCAACCAGAATCCATAGACTATATATTCATAATGGTTGAGAAGGGGGTACAAAACAGGTAAGAAAAAAGTAACCATCTAGTACAGTGATGGCGAACCTTTTGAGCTCGGCGTGTCAGCATTTTGAGAAACCCTAACTTAACTCTGGTGCCGTGTCACATATAGAAATTTTTTTATATTTGCAACCATAGTAAAACAAAGGCTTATATTTTTGATATTTATTTTATATATTTAAATGCCATTTAACAAAGAAAAATCAACCAAAAAAATGAGTTCGAGTGTCACCTCTGACACGCGTGTCATAGGTTCACCATCACTGATCTAGTAAAAGGAGGCCCAAATGTAGAGTGTTGCAAATGCCGTTGCAGAGTGGCCAGGAGTTCAGCACCTGCCCAAAGACACACACACACATGCACACACAGATAACAGTATAGTAACAGCACCACGTCTTTCCTAGGGGTTGGTACAGACTAAATCAGAAGATCAGGAGTAAAAAACAGAATACAGATCTGAACATACAGTCAATTTACAATTATGTAAAAAGCAAAGGAAATTCACCAAACATTGACTATGGTTATTACTAGGCTGTGGATGGTTTGTCTTTGCACTTTTTTGTATTTTCTTAATTTCTGCAGTGAGCATACATCTTTGACTTTCTTACACAATGAGAAAATGTTTTGTTTAGAAAAAGGAGGAAAAGGTTTGACATCAAGGCAGAGCAGGCAAAGGGAAATTCCCCTGAGAACAGAAGACTAATAGAAGGAAGACTTGACCGAGAAGCTGGGAATGGAGGTAGTGGAGAAACATTAAATTCCACCTTTAAGGTTACACCTAAGTGAGGTCAGTGTTGGGTTTAAAGGTGGCTTTTAGGTGATATAAAGCAAGGGCTATAAAAGCGATGGACTAGTTAGTGAGGCTCTGCAGCTGTAATCTGCCCTCCTATGTGTACTGGTACTCTCCCCTCCCTCAAATTGTCTCACACTGTAATAAAATAGACTTTAGACCTAAATTACCAATTGAATGTGCAAACTCAAGACTCACTCCAAAAGAGGGCAAGAGAGAATTGGAGGAGAAAGGTAGCCTTCTCAAAAGGTGGCATCTAGAGGGGACGTCCCTACTGCCAGTGGGAAAGAGGCTTCTCAAGAGCAGATGGCAGGCACCCAGAGCCTGCGACTGAAACACAGGGCACAGAGCACAGCTCTCAACCCACAGAGACACAGCAGGAGCAGTGGCATCCCACAGGCAGAGCCAGGAGAGGGGTGAAGTGAGACTCTGCACAGGGCCCAGTGTGAGAGCTGCCCTCCAATCCTTCTTTCCTCGGGGACTGCAACACAACCCAGGATTTGACAACCTGGGAGTGAACCTCTAAGAGACGTACATGAAGTACCTGATAAGAAGGAAATAGTTCATGCACGCAGCTTCCCAGTTTTTCTCCCCTCCCACACTTAAGAGAATTCCTTCCTCGTCCCACCTCCACGCCGGGGATGGTCCTGCTTTGCTAAATAAGCTCTTTTGGACCTTGTAACACAGAGGAAAGGAGCTAGGGTGGATGGCAACAGGCAGAGGAGCAAGAGCTGTTGTGGTATTGGGTGGGGGGTTGTTGGAGTAAAACTGGGGTGAGGATGGGGGAGCTGCTTCATTGTAAGGGAAATAGAAAAGATATTAAAGATGTATTACTGTGGTATCCTTTATAGCCCCTTGCAGAGGTCATGAAAGGCAAGTAAAGGGCTGAGACCTTTGGAAATTACTTTCAAATGATGGACGGCATTATTTTAACCACAGCAGTGCTCTGAGGCTGCCCACAAGAGCACGGGCTTTAAAAAGATTGCACGTTGATGAGGCACACCTCATTCCTTCAGGGACATTGGGCCTCAGGGGTGAAGCTAACTAGAGTCCGAGGAAACCACAGCAAACATTTACTTCCTAATGTTCTTTTGTGCATTGGCTAAAAAAGGGTCTTTCGCCCTTACTGTTTCCCCCTGGGCTGTTTTTCTAGCAGAATTGTTCCTGAAGCTCTTAATTCTGAAAGCTGCTGAAATTTCTCTGAGAATACAAAAGGTATTAAAGCACACTATGTTAGAAGTGACAGGGGGGAAAAATGATAATATCTTCCCTAAGCTTGAGCTATACAGAAATGTCTGTTCCATGTATATTTTAAAGGATGTATGACCAAATCTGGAGTACAATGCTTGACAATTTTATAACTTGGTACTCACTAATAAAAGGTCTCTTTAATGAACCAATTACATCTACCATAATATGCAGTGCAGGAATATTCACTGCCATGGCACAGTCTAGAATAAGGACAGCACAAATGTGGCATCCGTGCTACCACCCCATCTCCAGTGACCATAGCAGACATCAAGCGATACAATCTTTCCTGCTGAACAAGGGGTGGTCTCAGAAACTTTCCCATGTAGTTCTCCAGGCAGTCACTAATGGATTAGAGCTGGCATAGGAGATGAGATCTACCTGTCATTCCCAGCCTGTGGGATGGTTAGGGTCAAAATGTCAATGTGGGGATGAGTGTGCAAAGATCCCACCCCAAGGGCACACAGGGGTTGCTGGAGCTGAAGATGCAGAGACAAACTGACTGCAGAGCTAGCCTGCAGAAGGCAAGGATGCCTATATTATGCCATCCTCCTCCCTAGGCCACAGCTGCTTGGATCAGAGATGAACATCTGACCCAACTAAACCAATCATCTTCTCTTTCCTGGGACTCTGGGATTGCGACAGTTATCTCTGAACTATTTATATTGTTGTATTATCAGTAAAAAGATTTAACTACACTCTCAACAGATATGGTTATTTTGTTGTTTTTTTAATGTATTTTTTATTGTTGATAGTATTACAGATATCTCCCATCTCCCCCCCACCCTTCTCCCCATCTCTCTGCCCCCAGGTCTTCACTACCCTATTGCCTGTGTCTATGGGCTACAGATATGTTTTTATTTATAAACTAGAAGTCAGATGCACGAAGATTTGTGCAAGAATAGGCCTTCCTTCCCCTGGCTGTCAGCACGCGGCAGGCTCGCTCCAGCAGAGGCAGGGAGGACTGCAGAGGTTGGGTGCGCTAATGTTTCACTTTCCCATTGTGAAAGTGGGATGCAACTGGCCCCCTTCCTCATTCTCTTCCTCCTCCACCTCATCCTCTTCCTCCTCTGCCCTCCGCCTCCTGCCTGCCCACCCTCTTTCCATGCCCATTGCCCTTCCCTTCTTGATTTGGCAAGATAGGGAGGAGGGAGATCTGATAATTTGGGTTACTGTGTAGGTGGCCTCTTTCATCTATTCAAAACAAAGCTGAGCCGCCTGCCGCTGCCGCCATGGTCACCACCATTGCCCCTTGGCTGGCCTGGGGCTTCCGGGGCGCACTAACTGTGCACCGAGAGAGCTCCCGCGCGCGTCCGAGCCTGCAGGGCTGTTCCAACACTAGGGTTTTGTTTACCAGAGCAGCGGGACAGGGGTGGGGTAGAGGGAGACGCCAGACACAGGGAGTTATGGCCTCAGGCACCACAGTGTTGCCTCTAAGGCTGGGGGCTGGGCCACAGGGAGGCTGCAAGGACGGTTGACAGGTGTGGAGCACGCAGGGAGGCCCTGAGGAGGTGTGCTGCCCAGAGTCCCGGAGTGGTGGAGGGGGCCCGCTGCCATCTTTGTCAGGTTAATTTGCATACTCGCTCCTGATTGGCTGTAGGTGTCATGAAGTGAGTCAATTTACATATTTCTCTTTTATTAGGTAAGAAGATTGCATTTATAATTATACTTTTTGTAAATGACATGATTTTCTATTTTTAAAAACATTTAAGTGAGTTAAGTATTTTTAATATTTTAATTTTATGACATACAAAAATATTTTATTCTTTAAAATTTATTAATAAAGCCCTAGCCAGTGTTGCTCAGTGGTTAGAGTGTCGGCCTGAGCACTGAAGGGTTTCCAGTCAAGGGCAGGTAGCTGGGTTGCAGGCTCCATCCCCAACCCTAGTTGGGGTTCTAGCAGGAAGCAACCAATCAATGTGTCTCTCTCACATGGATGTTTCTCTTTCTCTCTCTCTCTCTCTCTCTTTCTTGCCAAATCTCCCTCCCTTCCACTCTCTCTTTAAAAAAAAAGCAATGGAAAAATATCCTTGGGTGAAGATTAAAATTATTAATAAAATGATTAATATTTTATTGACTTAAGAGACCTCATTCAACTCTATGACACAAAAATTCATGCTGGATGCTATGTTCACAATTAACAGTTGGTTTTAATAGCTGCATAGCTGAAAACCTAACTCATAATGACAATATGTCCAAATTGGGGGAGGGGGGAAGATACGTCATTGGCAGGATTTTCAACATTATGGGTTTTTTTTAATATATATTTTTATTGATTTCAGAGAGGAAGGGAGAGGGAGAAAGAGAAACATCAATGATGAGAGTTAACCATTGATTGGCTGCCTCCTGCACACCCCACACTGGGGACCGAGCCCGCCACCCGGGCATGTGCCCTGACTTGGAATTGAACTGTGACCTCCTGGTTCATAGGTCAATGCTCAACTACTGAGCCACACATTATGCTTTTTAATCCCAACCACCAATTATGCGAAGGCTTTTGTTGAAACGAGGCTCAGAAATTCTGCCTTCTCTGATATCAATCAGTTCTTAAAAACTAATCAAACCCATTGACTTTCTCTTCTGGAAATTTTTATGCTAGTTAGAAAATTCTGGTTTTTAAAATACAGAACTCCCAAGGTTTTTGTGGTTGAGACACATCATTTTCAACCACAAAATCATATAATGATAGAAATATTTCCAAACATCCATTTTTAAGATGTTCTCTCTATAGAGTTCTTTTGAAAAGCAGGTATTTTCTCTCTCATTGATAAAATCACCTTTGCTTTGAAAAAGCAGAATAAACTTTAAATAAATAAATAAATAAATAAATAGGCCCTGGCCGATGTGGCTCAGTTGATTGGGCATCATCTGGTGCACCAAGAGGTCACTGGTTCAATTCCTGGTCAGGGCACATGCCCAGGGCTTCCAGGCTGGATCTCCGGTAGGGGGTGTGCAAGAGGCAGCTGATGGATGTTTCTCTCTCTCTTTCCTTCTCCCTTCCTGTCTCTCTCTAAAATCAATAAAAACATATTAAAAAATAATAGCTGCTAGTGTCACAAAAAAGATCAGTGAATTTGGAATACTTGTTGAAAAAGAAAAATGTATGACTCATCTTTAAGAAGAACCAGTCTTTTCCCACAAAGTGACCAAAAAACTTGTGATGCAAAAGGTTTTCATAGCCACACCCTTTCTCTTTACAACATTTGGGATGATTCTACTATTAAATCCTGGCTTTTCTCAAATTAACCACATTAATTGCCTCCATTGGCACACTGTACTCCTATGACTTCAATTCTTTCCTACATTAGATTAATTATGAATAACAGTGAATGAATTTCACATGTGGATCTAACCCCATAGTCTCACCCAGCATTATATTGTACTAGAGGCCCGGTGCACAAGATTTGTGCACAGGGGGTGGTGGGGTCCCTCAGCCCAGCCTGCACCCTCTCCAATCTGGGACCCTTCGGGGGATGTCTGACTGCCGGTTTAGGCCCGATAGGATGGGGCCTAAACCGGCAGTCAGACATCCTCTCACAATCCGGGACCACTGGCTCCTAACCGCTCACCTGCCTGCTGGCCTAATCGCCCCTAACTGCTCTCCCCTGCCAGCCTGATCGCCCCTAACCACTCTGCCTGCCTGCCTGATCTCCGCTAACCACCTCTGCCTCAGCCACGCCACCGTGGCTTTGTCTGGAAGGACGTCCAGAAGATGTCCAGTCTATCCAGTCTAATTAGCATATTACCCTTTTATTAGTATAGATTCCAAACACAGCAATTACTCCATTAGTGGTTACACACAGGCATGAAACATTTTATTAAAGAATTTACTTCCTATATGACTATGGCTGAGCAGTATGTTCAAACACACATGCCTCATACCTTGGATTCCAGTTTCACTGGGTCATTTGCCAGCAGTAGACAGAGTATGAGTGAATACTGTCCATCATCATATATTTTATCTTTCCCCTTTGCAGGAAGAAAGAAGTTGTTTTACTAACAAGAGCTGCAGGTGAGAAAGCATCAGCTACAATGACAAGAAAGTGTGGAGCAGCCCAGCTGGTGTGGCTCAGTGGTTGAGCATTGACCTATGAACCAGAAGGTCATGGTTCAATTCCCAGGGCTTGATCCAGTGTGGGGCGTGCAGGAGGCAGCCTATCAATGATTCTCTCTCATCATTGATGTTTATATCTCTCTCTCCTTCTCCCTTCCTGTCTGAAATCAATAAAAATATATCTTTTAAAAAAGAGTGTTTTAAATATATATATATATATATATGGAGCAAAAAGCAAGTGAGGAAAAAAAAATCCTGGTGGTATTATTTAAGCCCTTTCTCCTGATTAGGGCTACTCTGCAGCAAATGCAGAGTGTAATCACCCTGAAGAGCTCTGAAACTGGTTAATTTAGCTCCCTAATCAGGATCTAATGGAACTAAATGGAATCCACCTTTTCACACACACACACACACACACACACACACACAGAGCAAAAAATATATATATATTTTGCCTGTCTTTTGTTCTCGAAGAAAACCACAGTAAGGAGCTGGATACTCAAAGTATAGTTATTATTTTTAAATGCTAAAATAGTTCGGCCTATGTACACTCAAAATATTTGAGTCACCAGAGGAAATGAAGAAAATGTATTGGAGGGTTAGAGAGATTTCCAATGAATTATATTTTCACCTCAAATCAGAGACTCTTGGCCTGCCATACTTATAAGCTTTGGCTCCTATTTTCACTATATGTGAAATATTTTTAATGTTCTCACTTAGTATAAAGATTTGAAATTTAATTTTAAAAAGTCTCATAGAAATGACATTTCCTACATTAAAAGTAAGCACAATCTTTATGGCACTCTTCATACAAATACCTTTCAATCTTAAAATTAACAAACCTCCTATGATTGCTAATGGAATTTAAACCTGAACCTACTGTGAACCCCTGGTGGGTGGGTCTTTCCTTGCCATCACTGAATGAGTGGAGTCTTTGGGAAGGGTTATCAGTCCTATATATTTATTAACAGGACTGCTTTCTGTTTCTTAGGATAAGGTGCTTAGACCTTAAAAATCTTTATTGTTTAAGCCTGTTTGGAGATGAGAGGATTCAATTCAACAGACGTAAGTTGAGCTCCTGCTTTGTGCAAAGATGGTTTCAGTTTTGTGAGGGCTTCAAAGATGAAGAGGTTGCTGCCTTCAAGAGCTTCATAGGGGAAAAGGTAAGTTCATTTTTTAAAAAATGCTGGAAAACTCCAAGATATAAGAGTTAAAACCTATTTAAAACCCATTTTGTCACATTGAAGATGCCTCAAAGGTTCTAAAGATAAAAAAGCAAACTTTTTTCCTTTGTGAACCTTTGAAGCTGGTTAGATTCTTAAATGGGGAAAAAAGAAAAGAAAGAAAAAGATTGGCCTGAGGTTTGAAAGAGGTTGTAGCAGCCACTATGAGGCATTCTGCAGGGAGAACAGTGCTTTCGGTGTTTATGAGTTACTCATTATACAGGCAGAGTCTAGCTGGCTGCTCTGTGGGTAGTATTAAGGCAGATTTTTCATCCTGGCTGGAGGGTAAGAGCTGTAAAGCCAGGTAAGGGCTGCCGTGTGTTTCTGGAGGGCCATTCTAAATCATAAAAACATAGAGAAATAGAGAGAGGACAGGAGACATCAGAGAGAGAAGGCTTTGTTGTTTTGTCCATGAAAGGAAATGACATGTCAGAGGCAGACCTGCGGAACATCATTAGTGAGGGTAGGAGGCAAGGAGGAGACCTCATTTTGAGAAGACAATCACAGGGATCAGAGCAGCTACCATAACTTTTAAATTCAAATGCTAGAGTGGTACAGCCTCAAGACTCTTACTCAAATAAAAGATTCAGTTAGTTTGAGACCCAAGATTATTAAGTAGATAAGGTTTAAAGATAAGTGAGTCATTGAAATAGATTACAGGTATTTTTCGCTTCACATGGTTCCAAGAGATACAAATTTCAGTTACCAGGGTTTAGTTAAGTAATACCACTCAACAAAACAATGCAAATTTCAGTTACAATTGTATATCAGTTGTATATTAATTGTAAACAATTGGCCACTGAGCACTCTTTATTCAGTTCTTGCACAGACATTAAAGAGTACAGTTGTGTTGCCTCTTTGTCTCCCAGTGATAAACTCACAAAACATTTTACAACAAAGATTAAAGTACAGCAAAGAAACAAAAAGTGATAATGCTGAAAGTAAAGTAGGATGCAATTAGAAGACTTAAAAAAATGGCAACAGGAAAACAAAGATAGGATGAGATCTAGGCCAGTGATGGCGAACCTATGACACCCGTGTCAGAGGTGACATGTGAACTCATTTTTTTTTTGGTTGATTTTTCTTTGTTAAATGGCATTTAAATATATAAAATAAATATCAAAAATATAAGTCTTTGTTTTACTATGGTTGCAAATATCAAAAAATTTCTATATGTGACAATGGCACCAGAGTTAAGTTAGGGTTTTTCAAAATGCTGACACGCCGAGCTCAAAAGGTTCGCCATCACTGACTAGGCTATCAAGAAGCTAGGGGGTATAAACTATATTGACAAAATTCAATGAATATGAAAACAAGGTTAAGTTGCTGCAATATATTTTAATTTAAATTGTAGTAGGAACAGAAAGCCAATTGTGGTAGAAATTCGGGACTTACTTGTCTATTTTGGGTTGAAAGCTGCAACACAAAATAATACCAATCACCTCGACCAGGCTTCAGGCCAAAGTGTTAAAATTAGCTGCTATATTGAAAGAAAACAGTAATTGTGCCCTAGCCCAGTGGTCGGCAAACTCACTAGTCAACAGAGCCAAATATCAACAGAACTTCTTCAAAATAGACTCGCCCAGGCCGAAAATCGACTTCTGCGCATGGGCCACGAAGTTTCAATCGCACTGTACGTGCGTCTACACGTGGTATTTTGTGGAAGAGCCACACTCAAGGGGCCAAAGAGCTGCATGTGGCTCGAGAGCCGCAGTTTGCCGACCAAGGCCCTAGCCAGTTTGGCTCAGTGGATAGAGCATTGGCCTGTGGACTGAAGGGTCCTGGGTTCAATTCCTGCCTGGGTAGGGGGCGTGCAGGAGGCAGCCAATCAATGATTCTCTCTCATCATTAATGTTTCTCTCTCTCCCTTCCTCTCTGAAACCAATGAAAATATTTTTTAAAATCTATTAAAAACAAAACAGTAATTAATGGGAGACCAAAAAAGAATCTTTTACTGCTAGTAAAGGCTGGTTTCAATGTTTCAGATGTCGGCATGAATTGATTAATATTAAATTAATCTGATGAAATGACTAGCACAAATAGGAATACTGCTGTGAAATTTGAACCCAGCACACACTCAATACATACACACACACACACACAGTAACATGTGCTGCCTCCACTTACGGTATAATTGCACTTTTCATTTTTAGTGTGAATAGTAGGAGCAATTGTTTTAAACTTGAGAATGCCTGAATTAAATGACAATTTTAGTTAATTTTTTATAGTCAAAAATGCAGTTTACATTAACAACAAAAAAAAGTATGGGGCTTCAGAAATCATGCTCTTAAGCTTACAAAATCACTGCCATTTTAAAATCTTGAATCTGCCATTAGGGGGAAAAGGAAATCTATTTTGCAATCTGGCATATTCTCACAGTGACTTTTTACTGTGACTCATGCCTTGTGCAAATGTAAAAGAAAATAACCGGACTGATATGTGAAAAGAATTTCCATGATGGGGGAGAAGCTGTTTGGGAGGTGAAAAAGAGCACTTCCCAGCTTTCACTGACTTGGTGGGGCTCTTCAGACTGCCCAGGTCATGTTAAAAAAAAAAAAAAAGTCTTCTCATAGTTGGGAAGAGCTTCATAAGACACTGGTAGAAAATAAGAGATAATTTTTAAATCTGCCCTTACCAACACTTCCTGTGTCCACTGAAAAACACTCTTAAACCTAACCGTCTATTATCTAGTTCTTTAATTCTCCCAACTTAGAACCTTAAGGCTAAATGTGAGTGGCCTCAACTGCTTCACACTTAGAGCTGGGGAGGGTGAATAGAAAAGAAGAAAAAGAAGTCAAGGAAGTTAGGCTGAGTGAGTTTCTCAGAGGGGGAGGGGCGGTAGAGAAGCGGGCAGGAAGAGCATAGGACTGAGGAAAGTGGGTCATGCACATAACTCAGAAGTGTGTGCCCTATTTGCAATATAATATGTGCAAAATAAGTTAATTAAATCCACTTTGTATGGTGCCTTAATGAGTTTAGTTTACACTGCAATTTGGGGTTACCCATGACCATGTAATTATCTCACCCTATTACTTATTGCATTGTGTTTAAGTTCCAGGAGGCAGTACTGTTGAGAATTCTTTTTTCTTCATCTACTATCATAGAAGAAACCAGATGTATGTTTTTATATAAATGTCGATTACAACTCACCTTTAAGGAAGGTCTTAGAAGTTTACTGTGAATCATTTACAATACTGAACAACGTTTGAACCATTCATTGTGTTTCTCCATAAAGATCACTACTAAAATAATATAAAATTTAAATGTTTAATAAGCCTATCTAATAAAAGTGTAGTATGCAAATTGACCATCACTCCAACACACAAGATGGCCGCCCCCATGTGGATACAAGATGGCCAGCAGGGGAGGGCAGTTGTAGGCGATCAGGTCAGCAGGGGAAGGCAGTTAGGGGTGACAGGGCCAGCAGGGGAGGGCAGTTGGGGGGGCACCCAGGTCTGCAGGGGAGGGCAGTTGGGGGGAACCAGGCCGGCAGGGGAGGGCAGTTAGGGGTGACCGGGCCAGCAGGAGAGGGCAGTTAGGGGCAATCGGGACAGCAGGGGAGCAGTTAGGCATCGATCAGACTGGCAGGGGAGTGGTTAGGGGCAATCAGGCGGGCAGGCAGGCGAGAGGTTGGGAGCTAGCAGTCCTGGATTGTGAGAGGGATGTCCAACTGCCCTCGAGGGATTCCAGATTGGAGAGGGTGCAGGCTGGGCTGAGGGACACCCCCACCCCCACCCCCGTGCACGAATTTCGTGCACTGGGCCTCTAGTAAATACAATATTATAATTTATCTAAACAATATTCATAAGTGTTAGAGGCAGGAAATTTTTAAGAGGGTTTATTATGTGCACAGGAAAGGAACTAAAGGATTTTTTTAGTACAAGAAAAATTCTTATCTTCTCCCTGGATGTCAGAAGCTGGAGAACAGTTCAATCAAAGCAAATGCATTTGTCTTGGAGACTTTTCTTGAAACTTCAAAATCTAGCTAACAAGCACTTTACTGATAAGTTGACTTCTGTTCTTAAAGGGGGAAATTTCATTTCTGTTCTTACAATTACCTTTCTTTCTAAAAAAGAATTTACTTCCATATCCAAGTTGACATGATTTGAAAATAACATATCTCCAAGGTACAGATCATTTCCATGCCCTGTAATCCATTATAGAGCATTAAACTAAGGAAACAATTTCCTTCATTTAACAAAATGTACACATCCCTAAATAGTAAAACAGAAAATGAGAAATCAAGTCAGTCAGAAATGTAAGTTTTAGGTTCAAGACAGGGATATACAGTATTACAGCTCTCACTTAACATTGCCTTTTGAGGATTTTGGCAAATGGGGGTGAGGAGAAGGAAATTTTAAAAAAAGATATAGCCCTAGCCAGTTTGGCTCAGTGGATAGAGCATCAGCCTGCAGATCAAAGGGTCCCAGGTTCAATTCCAGTCAAGGGCACATGCCTTTTATTTATTTTTTTTATTTTCTTTATATATTAAGGTATTACATATGTGTGCTTATCCCCCTGTCACCATCTTTTAATGGTAAAGAGACTTCACACAAGAATATACAAACAAGTGGAGGTGGATTATTTCTGCAGATTGCCAGGTTTCCTAAGGTAGGACTAGGTTACTCAGTATTAGTGGAAGTAATGTTTACTGCTATTAAAATAAACCCCATTTTCTGAATAGCAGAACAAAATGAAAATTACTTTCTTGCTTATCTAAAAGTCCAATCAGTTTGGGATAAGAAGAAAGGACAGGAACTAGGTTGTTGATGGGGGCCCTGCCATCTTCAACACAAGGCTTTTCAGGTTGCTCAGAAAATCTATGTCCCATCAGTAGATGGGGAAAAAGAGCGAAGGATGTTGTTTATGAGCCAGATCATCACTTCTACTCACATTCCCCTGGAGACAATTAAGTCTCATAGCCAACTCAACTTCACAGGAGCCTGGGGTGGAATCACATTGTTTCCCCATCCTCACAGAAAGAATGGACAACTGGGTTTACTCAAAAGGCAGAAAAGCAGCTGCCCAATTATCTTCTTCTAACCAGAGCTTCTTTCAAACATTTAATTTTTATTTTTACCTTTATATTTTAAAGATCTGTTTATTGACTTTTTAAAGAGAGAGGAAGGGAGAGAGAGAGAAACATCAGTGTGAGAGCAAAACATTGATGGGCTGTCTCCTGCACGCCCACTACCAGGGATCAAGCCAGCAACCCGGGCATGTGCCCTGACCCAGAATCAAACCAGCAACCTTTCATTGCATGGGACAAAGCCCAACCAACTTAGCCACACTAGCCAGGGCTAAACATTTAACTTTTAAATTTTACACATCTTGCCCTAACCGGTTTGGCTCAGTGGATAGAGCGTCAGCCTGCAGACTGAAGGGTCCCAGGTTCGATTCCAGTCAAGGGCATGTACCTTGGTTGCAGGCACATCCCCAGTAGGGAGTGTGCGGGAGGCAGCTGATCGATGTTTCTAACTCTCTATCCCTCTCCCTTCCTCTCTGTAAAAAATCAATAAAATATATTTTTTAAAAATTTTTACATATCTTGATGAAATTGTTCCATGACAATTTTCCAGTTTCAACAGAGTGGGTAATAATGGGCTTTTTCCTGTGGCTCAGGACCTTCATTATGAAGAGCCACTCTCTTCCTGGAACTGCCTTCAGGAACCCTTGAGGAAATGCTGATCCTTTACATCTAAAAGGCTCTGGAACACTATCTTTTTTTAAACAATTGGGTCTTTTGAAATGTTTTTTGTCTGAGTCCTTCCTCGGAGTAGAATGGCACCTGTCACTTCTTGCAGTTCATTTCCCCTCAGATGCCTTGCTTTACTAAGGGTATATACTAAGGTACAAAAATTGTGTGTAAAGGAAAAGCAAAAAGCTGGCCTACTCCTGAGTAAAGAGTGTGATTTTCTATCACCTGGACCTGCTAGCATTAACCTTGGTTATCTAATGTCCTTTTTAAACTTTTTTCTTCCAAGTTCTTACTGCTTTCAGAAGTTGCATATAACCTGATATAATAAAGACCTAAAGTCAAAAAACAAAAGTATAAAAGCACCAAAGAAAATGTAAGAATATATAATAAGGGAGACCTACTTAAGCAAAATATAAAACCCGGAAACACTAAATTAAAAAATGCCTGATTTGGCTACATAGTAATTTTAAACCTCTGTGTAACAAGAGACACCATAAATAAAATTAAAAGAGTAAAACAGTCAAAATTTATAAAATATTTGCAATGTAAGTAACAATAAGTAAAGGAGAAAAGGAGAGGCAACCCTTTTTTTTTTCTGTGCAAAGGAACATTGCCAGGGACTGTTCAATATCTCCATTCAATATCTCTGTTCAATATTTCATTCTGTGATGCTTGTATAATAAAAATTCTAGTTGGGCATGTAGTTGCCCAAAATAAAGGCATTTCACAGCCTTTCTTAAAGCTTAGTCATCTGTAGCATGTGACTGAATTCTGGCCATGGCAATATAAAGAAGGGTCATGGAGGAACATCTAGAAACCTTCTTAAGAGATAATAAGTGTGAGTCCTTGAACCACTTCTTCATATTTTCCTCCATCCTGCTGCCCAGAATGCAGGTGTTTCCATCTTGGACTTGAGGTCCAGGTGAGGAGTTGTATTTTGACAGGAAGAGGGATCCCTTTTTCTGTGCAAGAAAGTCCGGAATCGTATACATGTAGATGAGTGGCAGTGAGGTGGATGGAAATATGAGCAAGATAATGTTTCATGGCTTCCATTTTTTTTATGAAATAGTAGAAAATATAGGTAAGAGTAAGGAATGTGAGAACTTACTGACATGGCACAATTGTTGAAGACAATGAAGGAAGAGCCTAAAAACAGCCAGCCACAGAATGAGAGTGCTGAGAGCCCAGAATGGGTTTAAAGCCATGAACGGGTAGTGGTACCAACATGCAAGGTTTATTGCAAGGTCTACTGAATTTTTTGCTAACATTAACTAATCTGAAGATAGAAGCAAAGGAAGAAAATTGTGGCATTGATCCAAGACTGGGATATAGTGGAATGGGTTTAGCAGTAGAATAACTTATTATCAACCTATGAACCAGGAGGTCACGGTTTGATTCCTGCTCAGGGCACATGCCTGGGTTGCAGGCTTGATCCCCAGTGTGGGGTGTGCAGGAGGCAGCCGATCAATGATTCTCTCTCATCATTGATGTTTCTATCTCTCTCTCCCTCTCCCTTCCTCTCTAAAATCAATAAAAATATTTTTTAAAAAGAAATAACTTACCTAAAGAGCTTTGTTCAGTGCCCAGCACAACTAAGCTCTTAATAATTGCAAAAAAAAGGGGGGGGGGAATATGGTGCCCTATTATTCTGCCCATTAAGTGCATAACACATTATTGGACAGAAAATGCACTACCCTTAATACTGATGCTAATTTTGCCTCTGGGCAACAAACATTTCCAAATTATAAGTGAATGCCTAATTAGAAACAAGTGAAAAGCCTAATCCAATTATGAGCTCTTAATTTTCCTTGATTGAAAATGGCTTAAAATATGAGTGAGCATTATGGTGAGTAGTACTTCAGGAAGGTGTGCCTATTATAATTATAATTAAGTCATCAAGTACAGCAGAAAATCAACCCCTTTAACTAAGCCAACATTTCGAAAAGAGCAAAGAAATATTTTTAAATGAAAAAAATAAGACTATCTCCAGGTAACAAGTAAAAAATGATAATAAATAAATGGACAACAGAGCCAGTGTGCTTGGAGATGGAAGAATTATTCTTGGTAAAGCTAGAAAGGACATGAGAGTTACCTGGGCAATCAGCATGTTCAATGTCAGAAAGCTTTCCCTTCTCCATATGCCCTTATCAGTCCTCCCTCACTCTGTAAACTATTGCCTGAAGTGTGAGAACTGGATACCTGATATCAAAGGTATGAAATAAACTACTTCAGCAGAATCTCTTGTGGTTGAAGAACAGGTATAGCCCCTGTCATGGGCTAAAGAAGTGACTACAGTCCTAACCGGTTTGGCTCAGTGGATAGAGCGTCGGCCTGCGGACTGAAAGGTCCCAGGTTCGATTCCAGTCAAGGACATGTACCTTTATTGCGGGCACATCCCCAGTGGGGTGTGTGCAGGAGGCAGCTGATAGATGTTTCTCTCTCATCAATGTTTCTAACTCTCTATCCCTCTCACTTCCTCTCTGTTAAAAAATCAATAAAAAAAATTTTTTTTTAAAAGAAGTGACTGCAGACTTGTTATCTGTTAGTTACGTTTGAGAGCATATGTTTGCTCTGTGATATGCCAAACTCCACTTAACTCAAATGGCTTTAGAATACACAGCTATGGGGCAATACCTGCTATTCATTGTCTAACACATACAAGATACTTAATGAAGGTTAAAATTCATTTGTTTATTTATGCAGCCAACATTTATTGAGTGCCTAATATGTGCCAAACATTGTTCTAGACCAGTGGTTCTCAACCTTGGCTGCACATTAGAATCACCTGGGAATCTTTTTAAAATCCTGATTTCTGGGCCTCATCCTCCGGAAATTCTGTTTCTTTGTTACTAATGTTGTGGCCCCACCCCATAACAAAGAAACAGAATTTCTGGAGGATGAGGCCCAGAAATCAGGATTTTAAAAAGATTCCCAGGTGATTCTAATGTGCAGCCAAGTTTGAGAACCACTGTTCTAGACATTAGAAACAGGAAAAAAAACATTTTTTTATTTTTTGCATTATAAAAGTAACATGATTGTTACAAAAAGTGAGTCACAAAGACGTATCAAATTTGAAACCAACTATTTTATTTTTATTTTTTATATGTATTTTTATTGATTTCACAGAGGAAGGGAGAGGGAGATAGAAACATCAATGATGACAGAGAATCATTGATCAGCTGCCTCCTGAACGCCCCACACTGGAGATGGAGTCCACAAACCAAGCATGTGCCCTGACTGGGAATCGAACCCTGACCTCCTGGTTCATAGGTCAACACTCAACCACTGAGCCACGCCGGCCAGGCTGAAATCAACTATTTTAAATGTTTTATGGAAACGAGTTTACTTACCATGTTGTTAAATTCCTGTATGTCCTTATGTGTATTTTGCTTCCTGAAGATGTCCAATTTTGATAGTAATAAATCTCTCACTATAATTATTTTACTTATCTCACAGCCAATAAAAATTAAGATTAAAGACTCATACAACAATAAATTGAGATGCAAGAGTTAAAGCAATTCCTTTGCTAAGTGCAAATGAATCAGAAAAACATTAAATGAATTCTGTCAATAGAACTGTCAATAGCTAAATATATGGTAGATTAAATTGCAATTTTTTTTCTTCAGAAAATCCTTTTGTCTATTGATCTCAAATTACCTCAAGCATAAGAACTACATATCAGCTTATTTACCTCTACCCTGTCTGCAAGTGGTAATTATTTCCCTTGGCTGGCTTTTAATGTTGGCTTTTATATAGTTGAAAATAACTGTGCAATTAGGCAATTCTGTTAAAAAGAAAATGCGGGTTTTTATCTCAAGAAACAGAAGCCATATGAATATAGTGATGAGAAATTAAAAAGCAATTCAGAAATACTGTTAATTATAACACAAAATCCTAGTAGGCTAGCCTTAAATGTGGTTGGAAGCAATGAACCTGTCTGCATTGTTTCTCTTTAAAGGTCCTTTTCTTTTCTTTCTGATAACTCCTCTTTGGGTTTTACATAAAGGAGTAGATAATGTGCAAAACACAGTTATGTGTATAGAGTAGCCCATC
Organism: Myotis brandtii; assembly: GCF_000412655.1. Taxonomy (NCBI): domain Eukaryota; kingdom Metazoa; phylum Chordata; class Mammalia; order Chiroptera; family Vespertilionidae; genus Myotis; species Myotis brandtii. Next base: position 1,125,182 of record NW_005354465.1, on the reverse strand, counting down.
CAGAAAAAAATGGACCACAGACGAGGAGAGGATGTCTGTTGAACATCGTTGCTATTAGTCACATTAGTTTAAAACCTCATTGGTTTTGTGAAGATAGGATCCTGAGAGTGGACACTATGATGATGAGAGGTGTTTGTAATTATGCAAAAAGTTTACTTTCTATACAGGTGCAACAGATGAGTTGGAATGTTCATCTGTGCTTGGCAAAATGACTGGGAGTTTAATCTTGAAGTTGGCTGTTGCTCCAAACATTTGGGAAGTAAATTCACCTAAAATCTTCACCCATCTATTATTTTCCACTTCAGAAACATAATAGTTTATTAATTCATATAGAAACTACCATTGCAAGCTCTTACCTATGGAAGAGGGGCTAAATTATTTCCTTTCTCAAAATTCTTTTGAATTAAAAGCAATTTGTTTTGTCAAGGATGTTTTATATGGTCCTAAACCATATTTGGAATCTACCAAAATGATTCTTTTCTAAAGCCTGCTCACTGTTGTGTAGTTCCTTATCAGAAACAAAACCAAGATTCTGATTAATAAATAGATTAAACCAATTCCACAAAGTTTCCTTTGAAAACAACTATTTTCCATAATCATCATAGTTGGTGACCATCTACCAAGTGCTTTACCCTCATTATTTCATTTAATGTTCATTCTAATCCTACATGGTGATGTATTATAGTGTCCCTGTTTTACTGGTGAGAAATCCTAAGATCAGAGAAGTTGAACAAATTATCAAGTGCCATACAGTTGCTGAGTGATCTAGGATTGAACCCAGTGGCTCCAAAGCTCTAGTGTGGCTGTCATCTAGGGTGTGGGTCACTTTGGTTAACATGAGAGACTAAGAAAAATCAAGATTGGTCACTGAGGACTGAACAGGTGCAAGTATTTCATCAGGAAGTGACTGATAAAACACTTTTAGACTGAGGGACCTGGATCCCTGAGGAAATATGGGTCCCCTTGCTCATAGCCCAGCCTCTGGGCGTTCAAGCACTGGCCCAGCAAGTCACCAGCCGAGCTGCATTTACCTCACTATCCAGGATGATGCCCTTGCCCGGGTAGAGCAGCAGCCAGCAGTTGTGGTCTCTGCTATCCAGATCATGCCAGGTCCGGGTCCATGATGAGCAGCACCTGTTAAGGCCAGAGCCTCCCTGAGCCTCCCACAACCCCAAACCTCAGGAGGTCCCCACACCAAGACCCCACACCTGAGCTTGTTTCTCCTCTCTCCCCGCACACAGCCCCAGCAAGCTGCTACTGTGGAGGGGAGGGTGCTTCTTGTAGGCACCTGGGGGAGGATGGGGCAGGGGTTGGGGGGGGGGCTTACCCTCCTCTTGCCCAGCCTTCTGGGATCCAGGTCTCCCTCTGAGTCATCATCTCCCCTGTTCCCCACCTCCTCTGGCTCAAGCCCACATGGGCAGCCTCCGCAGCCACCAAAAAGCCAAGGAACCCACCGAGCCCGGGCACTCTCGTGGTGGGTTCCATGATGTCTCCTGAAGCTTCTCCCTCCCCCCAGCTCAATGCAGAGATCCTGTTGGGCCCTGAGTCCATCTCCCCCAGGAGGAGGGGCGAGGAAGAAGGCGGGTAAGAGCTTCATAGGTGCAGCCCCTTGTCCCCTCTTCCCAGCGTACCAACTTCCTCCCCTTCCTGGGGGTTGTGGGCCATACCTTCTCCCAGGCAGGCCCTCCATCCCACCTCCACGAGAATTAAAATCCACTGTGCTGGGTACTTTAGATACTTTATTTCATTTACTTCTTACAGTTTTAACCCCTGACTTAACAGCAAAGAACTGAGGCTCAGAAAAGCAGCCAGAGCAGGGAGGATCCAAACAGTCCAAACCTGCTCAGTCTGCTCTCTGCCCTTTCCACCTCACCCACCTCAGCGGCAGCGGAGGTTTTACTGGAGTAAGTCGTTTTTTAGCTGTAATTTCCCCTTTCTCTGTTAACACAGTTAAAAGAGACTGCATCGGGGAAGCACAGGTGCTTTCCTGAAGGGTGGAAGCAGGTGGTCCAAATAACATGCCCCAGCCTTCAGAGTTAATCCCCTCAGCTCAGACAGGTTTGGTCATTCTCAACCTGCCTTCTAACATATTTTGACTCAAATTCGAGGCTCAGTAACCAGTTTAAGGGAGGTGTTATATGTGAGTAAGGAAAGAGACACCTGGGCGTGAGGGAAGAGTTCTATCTCCTGACTGCCCCGTTCTCCACCACCAGCCCCAACCTTGGTCTGTGATGTAACCACTCTGAATTGTAAGTTCCTCAGGCAAAGGGAAACTAAAGCCACCTGCCTTATGGCATTGCTGCCAGGGTTGATGCCTGGCACAAAGGGAACCTTGATACTCTTGATTTTGGTGCCTCT
>NW_005354465.1:1111476-1122807 GCF_000412655.1 Myotis brandtii | reverse complement strand
AGAATCTCATCTTAAAGAGACCAGTTTCTCTTTCTCATGGTAAACCTAGCATGGGAACTACTTGTCTCCAAAGACCCCTGACCTCCCTGCTCACACACGTGGGCAGCCTGGTGTTCCCTGTGCCCATCTGCCTTTCACAAATGAGTTCCCATCTCTTTTTCAAAAAGTAGACACCACTCTGGTGTTCCTTCCACCACCAGGAACTGAAACACAAACTCTGCCTTTACAGAACACTGTGCTCAGCAGGTCAGCTGGCTCCTGGAAATGCAAACTGGAGTCTTTAAAAGATGAAAAGATTCCTGGAGCATTTTGCGGTATTTTGGAGAGTGCCTCTGGGCAGATCACACACTGTGACAAGTTCTTTCCAAATTGTGACATTTCAATCATGCCTTCTACAAACAACTGACTTTCCACATTTAGCCTCGATGGTAGCTGCCCTTGCTCCTTTTCCCCTTATCTTAAAGTGAGTTTGGAATTTGATATGGAAGCCAACGCACAGTTTTCTGAACACTGCCCCCATTCCGTGGTACCTGGGAACTGGCAGATGGGCACAGGCAGAAAGTGAGGGGCCTATGCTGATGGTTACTCTAGAGCAGTGGTTCTCAACCTTCCTAATGCCGCAACCCTTTAATACAGTTCATGATGTGGTGACCCCCAACCATAAAATTATTTTCGTTGCTACTTCATAACTGTAATTTTGCTACTGTTACGAATCGTAATGTAAATACCTGATATGCAGCCCTAACCGGCGTGGCTCAGTGGATAGAGCATCGGCCTGCAGACTGAAGGGTCCTAGGTTCGATTCCGGTCAAGGGCATGTACCTTGGTTGCAAGCACATCCCCAGTAGGGGGTGTGCAGGAGGCAGCTGATCGATGTTTCTCTCTCATCGATGTTTCTAACTCTCTATTCCTCTCCCTTCCTCTCTGTAAAAAATTAATAAAATATACTTAAAAAAAAATATATCTGATATGCAGGATGTATTTTCATTGTTACAAATTGAACATAATTAAAGCATAGTGATTAATCACAAAAACAATATGTAATTATATGTGTGTTTTCCGATGGTCTTAGGCGACCCCTGTAAAAGGGTCGTTCGCCCCCCAACGGGGTCGCGACCCACAGGTTGAGAACCGCTGCTCTAGAGTTAGAAATAGTTAGCACATCCAGCCCAGGGAAGGCAACGGCTCCCAAAACCCCACCTCCCTCCAGCTATGAGAGGAGAAAACAAAACAAAACAGCGGAAGGAGGAGTGGAGGTGTCACACTCTAGTCTCCCTAATTTCCATGGCTTTCTGCTGGCAATTGTATTCTTTTCCTTTGAAATTTTTCTCTTTAATCATATATTCTCATTAGCAGGGAAGTGGAGCACTGGGAGAGGAAAAAAGAGATGCTTATTTCATATTTAAATTTTTCCCCATCAGGTAATACTTTAAAATCCTTTAAATGAACATTCGCATGCAAAAAAAAAAAAAAAAGAATGTAGATGCAAATCTTACACCTTTCACAAAATTAAAACAAAATGGATCATAGATCTAAATGTAAAATACAAAACCATAAATTCGTAGAAAATAACATGGGAGAAAATCTAGGTGACCTTGAGTTTGATGATGACTTTACAATATTAAAGCATGACCTATGGGGGGGGGGGGGTGTTGATAAGTTGTACTTCATTGAAAGAAAAATCCTTTCACTGGGGGCAAAATGTTTTGTTGTACAAATAGAGTTGAAATGCAGATATCTGGAAGAGATAAAATTGAAGTTTAAAATCATACTAAAGTGCCCTGGCTGGTTTTGCTAAGCAGATAGAGCATCGACCCGAAGACTGACGGGTCCTGGATTCAATTCCAAACAAGGGCATGTACCTCAGTTGCAGGCTCGATTCCCTGGCCGGGGACACCTGTGGGAGGCAACCAATCAATGTGTCTCTCTCTGTCTCTCCCCCTCCCTTCCACTCTCTCTAAAAAAAATCAATGGAAAAAATATTCTTGGGTGAGGACTGACCAAAAAAATAAAATCATACTCAAGTATAAAAGACTAATAGTAAATCCTTGCCTAGGTCATGTTGTGTCATTGCTGTAGTGCAGGTAAGAAGAAAGATGAGAGCACCCTAATACAAGTATTCATTTATTTTTAAAAAAGAAAGGAAAAAACTTTTGTGAAATGTACAAGGAACAAAGCCTTAACCTAGGGATAAGCACACCATTTCCACTTTAGCATCCTGAACATAAGCCTTCCCTGATGGACATAAGGAAACCTGATGGTTCTGGTCCAGAAATTAGGATAAGTATTTCCTTGTTATCAACAGCCAAGGCAATCTCAGGTCTAGCCCAGAAATTCAATTCGTCTTAAATACTTCCATTATTTTTAAAATTGAATTATTAGTAAAAAGATACTTTAACAGTAAAATATAATAACTCAATATTTGACTCAAAAAACTTTTTAAAAATAATAAAACAAGAGAAAAGAAATAGACAAATGCAAAAATAAAAGAGTTATAAAGACAATTATGAAGCCCAGCCGGCGTGGCTCAGTGGTTGAGTGTCAACCTATGAATCAGGAGGTCACAGTTTGATTCCTGTTCAAGGCACATGCCTGGGTTGCGGGCTTGATCCCCAGTGATGGGCATGCAGGAGGCAGTGGATCGATGATTCTCTCTCATTATTGATGTTTCTCTCTCTCTCTCCCTCTCCCTTCCTCTCTGAAATCAATAAAAAAATATATATATTTTTAAAAGACAATTATGAAGGTAACAAATCTAAGAACTGCTTTTCTGAAAAATATCACTTAATAAATATAAGCAAACATCTAGCAAATGTACTCAAGAAGGGAACAACACAAAATGCAAGATATGAGAAATGGAATAAGAACAACGATATCAAAATTTCCAAAAAAAAAATGAAGTATATAATCTTTGCTTGCACCTCTCAAAAACCATTGAAGTCAGGATTCAAGTCACAGCTAGGAAGGACAACCCTTCTCCAAGTTCCTCTCCTCTCTTCCCCAGTCCTCCTCACCACTCCTAAAGCTCCCACTTCCCAAATACCTCAAAGTCTTCCCCAAATGTTCACTTCACGTATCTTTTTCATCTTTTGCCTCTCTCCCTCTTCATTATGTAGATTGGTTTAACTTCTCTGACTTCTTTTTGTTGCCTTTCTACCTCTCCCATTACTTGAACTCTCTACCACAAAGGAATCCTAAGAACTGACCCAGCAAGCCACCATCCTACCCATGCTCCTGATTCCAGGTCCTATTTTCTCCTCCTCCTCTCCTGATACTTTATGTCAGAAATCTGGTTTCCAGGCCACAAAGCACTCACACATGAACTAATCTATAAATCTTATTCCCCCATCCCATCAAAAATGTTTCCTGGAGTCCAAGTCAGCATTTGAAAGAGCAACCCTTAGGAAGCCAGAAGGTTCATTCCCCGAACTCAAGAATGGTTCAATAATGAAACTTATTATGACACCAGAGGCCCAGTGCACAGATTTGTGCACCAGTCCCTCAGCCTGGCCTGCACCCTCTCTCAATCTGGGACCCCTTGGGGGGATGTCGGACTGCCAGTTTCGGCCCAATCCCTGAAGGCCAGGCCGAGGGACCCCACCGGTGCACAAATCCGTGCACCGGACCTCTAGTATGCATATAAGATCTTTGGTTAATCTCTCCCCACTCCCTCCTCCCTCCTTCCCTCTGAGATTCATCAGTCTGTTCCATGTTTCCATGCCTGTACGTCAAGCATCTGCCCCACATCATAGCTACCGGTCGAATGGTCAGATGGTCAAACAGTCGCTTAGGCTTTAAATATATATAGATGCTGCAGTAACATAATACAAAAGAGAAATCATGGGACCTCAATGGCTACTGAAAGACATTTGCAAATATAAATAGGAAGTTGCTATGAACAACAATTTTGAAGAAAATGTAGTTAATGTCTTTGTGAAAGAGACAGAGATTGAGGTTGGAGGTAAACAGAGAAAATTCACTTTTCTAGATCCAGTAATTGGGAAATCAGATCCACAACATGAATTACTTTTACTTGTGTAATCCTCAGGGCCAATTTAACCTGTAAACACTTGGAATTTGGCTCTGCAAGATGTCTTTCTGCCTCTAGAGGACTGGAGAACTAAGTGGACTTATTGAAATTATTAGCCATTTTTGGTTTTATATCAGCTGTTGATTTAAATAATGTTGATTGCATTTCCTTGTGATCTACTGCTTTTTTTAAAAGTAAAACATGGTTTTCTTCACATTCCCAAATATGTATTCACTGTAGCTAATTAGGTACAGTGAATATAACACAGAATATAACAAAATTTAAATTACCCATGTTTTCACCATCCAGAGAAAGCCACCCATTAACATTTTAGTATATTTTCTCTCAGCATGAATTTGGGAACATAAGCATTCTTGGTGTTTACTAAGGACTTAAGTTTGCCCGGCCAGCATGGCCCAGTGGTCAAGCTTCGATCTGTGAACCAGGAGGTTATGGTTCAATCCCCGTTCAGAGCACATGCCCAGGTTGCGGGCTCGATCCCCAGTGTGGAGCGTACAGGAGGCAGCCAATCAATGACTCTCTCTCATCATTGATGTTTCTCCCCCCCCCTCCTGAAGTCAATAAAAACATATTTTTAAAAAATTAAAATTAAAAGAAAGGACATAAGTTTGTCACTGGTGTTGTAACAGCCATTACTGTGTCTCAAACTACTCAATGGAACATCAGAGGCTACTAGATTAGCTTTAACAGATTCTTGAAGCACAAGATTAAACATTTGCCTGCCCCCCAAAGCACCAGGGGCATTAGATGCTCTTCCATTGGTAATAGAGTGTCTTTCTGGTGTTTAGAAAAAAAGCCTTACCACATGGTTCAAAATAATTGAGGCCTGAAGAATGTACACACACACACACACACACACACACACACACACACACTCCAGTTGAGAACCTCTGCCTTAGGAAATCCATACATAGACAACTGATTTTTATGAAAATGTATGGGGAGAGGGACCATAGCTTTCACCAATTTCTCAGAAGCCCTGGTTTATAAAGTTCTTTCCAGCTCTAATATTTTAGTACTATTTCAGGCTGCAGCACTTATTCTGTCTGCTTAGAAGACAGAAGTCTTAGACAAGCTGGACGACGGAAGTGAGGCTAGATTCTTATATCAGACAGAGGGGAGTTGACCCATGAAAAATGAACACACAGCCTTTACCTTCTCTGTGTATCATTCGTCAGTGCTTCCTCTAATATCAAACCATCAGAGAGACTTAAGAACAAATATGTCAACATAAAAATGATGCCACTTTTCAAGGATATGGCCAGGAGAAGTGTCTGCTCCCAGTGCTATTCCCAGGTATACTTGTGATGGGAACAAAAGTTACTAACCTTGGGGTCAAATTAAGAAACAAGGAAATGAGCTAGCATATTTTCAATGTCTAGCATGCATTTGACATGCCTTAAGACCCTCATCTTATAAATGCCAGTATCAGGCCTCAACCTGGCTCTCACCAATTTTAGTCTATTTAATCTGCAAGCCAAACAACCTCCCCTTATCAATCGTATTCTTAACCTGTACCTTAGTTTTCTCTCAAACTTCTATCTTAATTTGGAAATCAGTTAAACTCTCATCAGTCCCTAAAAAATAAACCACGCTTGTGTATTTTATTTTGAAACACTGATTCTGAAACATAAAAGAGTTATATAAAACTTCTTTCCAAAAAAGTTTTGGATTATAAAAAAGATTAAGAATTTATTGTAAAAAAAAAAAAAAAAAAAAAGAATTTATTGTTCAAAGGCTGCCATCTGGTGGCCAAAGATAGTAAACAAAAAAAATAGATCATGGAAAACACCAATATCCCAAATCACCTGGTTTATTAGCAAAAGTGATAATCTGGAATATTATATGGGAAAATATTATCTGGAGCATTATGTGGGAAAATATGAACATGTTTATGTTCCACTAATTCTAAGCTGTAAGATACTTTGCCTGTAAACAGTGGTAGCAGGATGTTTATCAAAATGTTTCCAAAGCCAGATGCAGCCCCACCAGACAACACACTTGAGTTAAATCCAGCTGCACCAGAAAGTTATGTGTGTGTTTTTATGCTTCTCAAGTATGACACAGGCTTCATTCACTCAACAAAATTTTATTGGATCCTATTTTGTCCTAGGTACACTGAATTTCATTGGCTACATGATGGAGAACAAAAGAAACAGCATCTATTCTGGAGAACCTCATGGTCTGGTGACAAACAGGGTCCCCAATCTGTAAGGTTGTGTATTTGTGCCCTACATGGGCCTTAGCCTCCAGGGTGACAGTAGTCTAAAAGCTTCTGCCTTCGAGGCAGGGGGCACTCTTTTCTCATTCCCATTAAGGGGATAAATGGGCTAGCAGCTTCTCAGGTGGGTAATTTAGATACCTTGGGTCTCTTCCCTAATGCATGACCAGCTGGAAGGATCACATTTCTTCCCCTTTCTCTGTCATAAATATTTGCCCCCTTTACGGGTTCTTGAAAACAAAAGTAACAGTCCCTAGTCACTGGGCAATTCTCTAGGAATACTTAGGATAGTGGAAATGCTAACGGTAGTAGGTAAAAATCCAACCTTCAGTTGGCTTTTCAGGCATCCCTCAATGCCCCTTCCTGTGCCTGGCCCTGGCCTCCTATCTCCAGAGTGCAGCCAAGGAAAGAACAGCAAAGGCTGGTGGTCTGCTGGTGAGCCAGGACAGGGAGGTGCCCCAGGAGCCCTGGCGACTCCAGCCAGAGTTGTAAAAGTACATCCTATAATTTCTGAAGAAGTTTCTCCAAAAGACCCTTGGCCAGTAACCAATTATTCAATTTGAATATATTGGTTTTTCCTCCAACCAAGGGAAAGAGTACAGGTTGGGGGTGGGGTCTGACTTTTCACTACTAACTGCCAGAAGTCCAGGGCTGTTTTCCTTCTTTTTAGTCCTAGATCCCAGGACAACAGCCTGGGGCCAAGGGAGCTACCAGCATGTTGGGATGAGGTATGCAGTCCACAGAGTGATAACATCAATTGTTTTTCAAACTAGCAATCCCTGCTCTAGGTATTCCAGTAAGGCCATCAGTCCCAAGGCACTCCACACGATGATCCTGTTACTCATGATAGCCAGAGTATGCCATCCTCCTAAGAGACACAGTGATTAGTCCAGAGATGAGTATGTGACCCAAGCAGAGGAGCCAAGGTCCTTTCTGTGCTTTAGAAGGAATGGTAGGGGGGAAAGTCTCTCTCTCTCTCTCTCTCTCTCTCTCTCTCTCAGGCCTGTAGCTATTTTTACTGCCCTCTCAAGAGATCAATACCGAAAGCAGAACTAAGAGATGGAAATAAAACAGATTTGACTATGTCAAGAATTCAGAATCAGCATGAAGTGGTGCAGATGAAGATTTCTTTCAAAATTTACTTGACTTTCCATGCCGATAATGCTCTTGCAACCACGGTAAATGTTCCTAAACCTGGTAGACTTTCTGTAATAAGTGTGGCAAGCATCAACCCAGAGAGTAACAGTATGAGAAGGGCAAGGAGTATCTGTATGTGCAGGGAAAACAGAGTTATGACAGGAAGCAGAGTAGTTATGGTGAGCAGACTAAGCTGATTTTCCACAAAAAGGCTAATTCTACAGAGGAGATTGTGCTGAGGTTTGAATGCATTGAGCCCAACTGCAGATCTAAGAGAACACTGGCTGTTAAGAGATGCAAGCATTGCATCTTATCTGGGAGAAGAGAAGCAGACAAAGGGCCAAGTGATCTAGTTCTAAGCTTTACATTTTATTTCATAATGTGACAATAAAATCTTGAGGATACGTTTGCTTGCTTCAAAAGAAAAAAAACTTACTTTAGGGGCTGGGGTTGTGTCTGAGTAGTTGTTTCTAAGGGCAGAAAAAAAGTTGCCCTCTGTATCTCTCAGTAGATTCCAGAATCTTCCACTCTTCAGACCATGCTGAGACCCAGGAGGAGACTGGCTGGGGCTGCTGGGCCAGACAAAAAGGGAGCAGCAGGAAAGCACACCAAGACTAAGAACTCAGATTAGGCATAACTAAAGTGGAGAACTCCGGCCCTTAGAAGACTTTAGGCTCTAAAAAATGTGGGAGAATCTAAGCAGCTACTGGTTGATGAAGTCAGAGCCAGAGAGCTGACTAGAGAAAGAAGTTCAACATTGAGGATCTCAAAGCAGAGCCCAAGCAGACAGCATGCTGGGATGGGTTCGCAATTCTCAGGCCTGGAACCTCCTTAGAGCCATGAAGCGGGAGGAGGAAACCTTCTACCATAGCAACTGCAAAGAGCCAGGCATTGTAGGACTTATGAAGATTGTGAAGGAGGCTTACCCAGACTACACACAGTTTGAGAAAAGCAATCCCTATTATGATCCATCCAGCAAAAACCACCACCACAAATGGTCCATGGTGGATGAACAGTTTGCTTGGATGATGAAGTTTCATTCCCCTGGCTGAGCTCAAAACCCATCACCAAGCTCACAAAGCCATTGGGGGCCCTTTGAAAAATATGGTGCCCTGCCCAGTCAGTGTGACCCAATGGTTGAGTGTCAACCTATAAACCAGGAGGTCAGGGTTCGATTCCCGGTCAGGGCACATGCCAAGTTGTGGGCTCGATCCCCAGTGTGGGGCATGCAGGAGGCCAATCAATGATTCTCCCTCATCACTGATGTTTCTATCTCTCCCTCCCTCTCCTTTCCTCTCTGAAATCAAATGTATTTAAATACACACACACACACACACACACACACTGCTCTTCACTCTCCTGGCTCTCTCAAGTTCCACCCCTGATCCAAGAGGAGTTTAATTTTTATTTTGAGCCTGGACAAAAAGGAAACAAGTTAACTGAGATACTTGCTGGAATAGGCAAAGTATTACTCCAAAGAAATGAAGCTTTTAGGAGGTGTGAGGAGGCTTGCTTGTTATGTTCAGATGAACATAACACAGGTGGGTTTTCTGTACTTTTCAATAAAACATTAATATTAAAAAAACACACACACACACCCAAGTTTATAGGTTAAGGCATGGATGCAAAGAATCTCTTGTGCTTTAGAGAACACATCTACCAATTTTGGCCTTAGAAAAAAAGGAGAACTTAAGGACAGAGCAATAGGAGCTAACCAGCTAAACCTCGAAGACTTGAATCTTACAGTGACTTTAAGTATAATCTAGTCCAAGGCCCTAGTTTTAAATGTGAGAAACCAAAGCTGGGAGGGAAAAGTGGCTTGCTAGAGAGAATTCTTGCTGAGGTTCGAGTTTGGCAGAAAAGACTAGGATTGATGAATGCTGCACCACACAAGTATCTGGCCCTATCAAGTTCATGCTTGTTTAATCCTCAATCTGGGAGGGGGGGGGGGGGGTACATATTTTAGCTCCATTTAACACAGTGGTTCTCAACCTTCTCGCCCTTTAAATACAGTTCCTCATGTTGTGACCCAACCATAAAATTATTGTCGTTGCTACTTCATAACTGTAATGTTGCTACTGTTATGAATCGTAATGTTAATATCTGATATGCAGGATGGTCTTAGGCGATCCCTGTGAAAGGGTCGTTCGACCGCCAAAGGGGTCGTGACCCACAGGTTGAGAACCGCTGATTTAACAGCTGATGAAATTGAGACCAGAGAGGATAAATGACCTGTGTCACACAGCTAACATGGAACAGAGCTGAGCTTCATATATAAGCCAAAGTCCTTTTTATTTCCTATGTTACCTTTAGATGGAAAAAATAATTATGAGGCAGGACATAGAAGTAAGTGGGACTTAGCAGTGATATCAATCCTTCATAAATATGATGTCAGTGCCTGAGAGCATCTGGGAAAAGTCAAGGAGAAGACTTCAATAAAGGGCAAAACCTAGTTTAAATTACTAAATGAACCAACCCCTTAAACCTCCATATCCCAGCTGCCTTCTAAAAATTTAGGAAGTTGAAATAAATGGTCTCAAAATAAATTTGCAAGATAGAACAGGCAAAAGGAATTGAGTAGTGAGTGGCCCAGAATCCTAGAGGTCTAAACTCCTTTCCCACTTCCCTGCCCTGACCATTCCCTTCCCTGAGGTTTGGGTAGAGATCAGCTGCGACAGGGGAACTCTCAGGCATGTGAATATGTCACTGATTTTATGAGTCATTTGACAACTGCCTGTATAATGCTCATCTACTGGCCCCTCCCTGAGTCAGAAGCATGAGAACCCTAATCATTAGGAGACTCTAAAACCCAAAGCCCATTCTCTGGTAGTAGAGTTTGACTGTTTGCTTTAAAAAAAAAAAAAAAAAGTTAACAGATTAAAATATAAATATCTGATTACTCCAATTCAAAGTCCAATGGACTTTGAGAGGCCTTTTCTCCAGCTCTGACTTAAGATCTGTTCTCCATGCTCTCATAGAAAGCATTCATTTGCTCAGTTTCAGGTTCCAGTTCAGCTCTGGCTGTCACATTGTATCTACTTACTTTTACAGCAACAGAACTCAATAAATTTGCCTTCTTAGCTAGAGTTAAAGTAACCATCCATATTCAACAGCTTTATTTTAATAAAACTGCTGCCTTGCCTGGCTATGATGGGACCAAGATAAAAGAGGATACTCCCTAATGGAGGAAATACTACAACCTGGCATCACAAATATGATTTACATGTTTTTGGTCAATGATAAATCTGAATTACATAAGCAAAGAAAGGTAATTTTTTCTGGTAATAATGTCAACAATAGCCCACCTGGGAGAGGGGATGGCATGGGGCCTATCTACCTCAATACCTCACATCCTTTTTCTGGCCCCTCCAAGTCATTATTTACATTTGTTCTTCTAAAAGAGCTATTATTCAAGGTCACTGAGTAGCCTGGCTGAACAAAGAATGTAGGGGTGGTCACTCACTCTTCCAAATTTTTCTTCATTACATCTCACATATTATTACACTGTCTGCAGTACTATACACACGCTCACTAAGAAACCATTGTAGCATCTTGTTTATTTGTGAAAGAGTGAGGTCAAATGTGGTCTCTATGGATTGAAATTTTCTCTCTCCAGAGAGGTTATTGTTAGGGTGGGCTTGTGTGTGTGTGTGTGTGTGTGTGTGTGTGTGTGTGTGTGTTATTTTGTCCCAATAAACTCAATAACCAAAATAATTATATCCCCAAGCAGATCAACATTTAATCAAGAAACATCAGATTTCCCTTTACCTTTAGTTCTGTTACCCAAATTTCATCCCACTGTTCTATCCAAATTCGTTCTAAGGCAGGGGTGGGCAACCCCTGGCACGCATGCCAAACATGGCACGCCAGTAACTTTTGCTGGCACGCGAAACCCTCTCTTATAATCTTCCATTTACAATTT
>NW_005354465.1:1097628-1111377 GCF_000412655.1 Myotis brandtii | reverse complement strand
CTTGTGAATCTTTGTTCTCAGTGATGAATTTTGTTAAGTCTCGTAATAGGAGTAGCCTGACAGATGAAAGTAGTACCTCGTGCATATCTCTGAAGGTCACAAAATATAAACCTGATGTAAAACCTCTGTCATCAGTGATGCAGCAGCAAAAGTCCCACTGATAATATCAAACGGAGTCATAAAGTTTGCTGTCAGACTATCAGTGTACATGTATAAATTAAAAAATAAATGTATTTTTCATCATCATATACTGTGTTTTTGTCGCTCGAATGAATTTTATTATTTCTTCAAGGTTCTTCACTTACATACACCTTAAGAGATATCAAGTAGGTGTAACATGCTCTCAAAAAATTAGGGTTGGCACGCAGAAGCATTTTGAGTCAGATTTTGCTGGTTTTGGCACGCACTCACAAAAAGGTTGCCCACCCCTGTTCTAAGGGGAAAATGACACTATGGGGTTCTATGCAACTTTTTCATTAAACAACTATCTTTTCATGTATCAGAAATTACTTTGTGACTGTTAGCTAAACTGTTAGTTTCAACTACCTAGGAGAGATGCCTCAAACAAATGAACTTTATTTTCAAACAGATTCAAGCAGGCCAGCAAGAAGACTTGCTCACTGAACTGTGATGAACATATGGCTGAGTATTTCCTCACCATCCAGGAGCACCTGATACTAGAAGAAAGCCCCATCCCTCCACCCACTCACCTAGCCTGTTTGCTCAGAGTGAAGGAGAACTTAGGAGATAGACTTCCTGAGAAGGCAGTATTTGGGTGGTTTGGGATAGAAAAATATGAAAGGGACAGAAGAATCTAAGCCTCTCCATGAAGAAGGGAAAGAGAAAGAATATTACAGAACAGATTAAGATCAGAGAACAAATACAGCATAGGAAATATAATCAGTAATATTTAATAACTGATGGTGCCAGCTGAGTACTGGAAATATCAGGGGGAACACTGTAAAGTATATGATTGTCTAACCACTATGCTGTATGCCTGAAAGTAATACAAAATAATATTGGAAGTAAACTGCAATTGAAAAAAAATTTTTAATTAAAAAAGATCAGAGAACTAGACCAATCAATGCCTTCAGGATATACAAGAGACCCCTCCAGCTGGTCTGAAGAAAGGGCACCTCGTGCCTCCGGGAGGGAGGATAAGTATAAGGAACAGAAACATACTGGTATTATCTACCCTCTACTTCCATATCCTGCATTAGATCAATCTGAACATGGCTTTGCTCCCATTAGAGCTGATGTGGGTCCTGGAGATAGTGGTCAGGCCTATCCCGGCCACCCTCGCCCAACCAGAGAACACATCCATGACAAACCCAAATTCTTAATTCCTGACCTATTTTGAGTCACCCCACATTTTGTCACTCAAGAATAGAACAAAATTTGTTTAAAAAAAAAAAAAAAGCCTGTATTTTTAATTTAAGAAATAAGTAAAAGTTCACAGGCAATCCAGAACAGGTGCCAGGAGTCTGCTCTAAACAATCACCATACTTGCTGCAGAAGTTCAGGTTCCACACAATCACTTGGGCCAGTGCTTCCTGAGATGCTCTTTCAGCTGAGGAATGGAAGGCAGCAGCTGCTGGCACTCATGACAACGCAGGGGCAGCTTCAAGAGCTCTGGCATACCATCTCGGACAGTCACTCTGCCAGCCTCTTGTATCATCTTGATCACAGCTGCAAGCAAGGAAAAAAAGTTCAGAGCCCAGATACTCTGGAAAGCCAATACAAAGAAAAAAAAAATGTGACCCCAAATAAATATATGCCAGGTATCCTGTAAATTTGAGGTTAGACTCATTGCTGGGGAAAGGGGCTTGATCAAATTCTCAATCTGAGCAACCTATTTTGGATATTACATTCCGTTGAGATACATTCTAAGCAATCCCTGTTACTATGTCAGAGCCTTATACAGTGCTTACCACTGATTGACCCTTGGTCGATGGCAGCTGTCACTGTTAATCCCCCAGCATACTGAAGTTCCACAGAATATACACTGGGAAATGTTCCTCTGCACACACGCCCTTCCCCTGTTAATTAACCACTCCTAACACAAGGTAGACCCATGTTCCTGCTCAGCTGATGGCAGAAGAGACATAGAACTGCTCAGAGCTTTCATATCTGTGATCTCCAATAATTCTCAGAACAATTTTAAGTACCCTGGTATTATAATAAAACACCTTTCTGACCCCGATATAACAGCTTTCTAGGTCCCCAAAGATGGCTGCTCACAGCAAAGTGACAATCCCACTACAATTAAAATAATCCAGTTTCTTTTAGTGAGGCCCTCTTTATAGGGAATATAAAGTTAAATAGGGGTTTTTGAGACCAGATTGTTATTTAGGGAAATAACTGAGTCAAGTATAAGAATAGCTGAGAAAATGAAACAATTGTGAAAACCAAAGAATACTGTTTACCTTGAGATTCTAGGAAGTATTCTGTATTAAAAGAATTCCAATGTTTTTTGTTTTTAAGGCACGGAGAATCAAAATCCTGGCTGATCACATGAAGGTGTACATGGCTAGTTGAGAGAGGGGGAGGGAAATAGACGATTAAATCCATGAAAGACTATGGTTAAATTAAAAGGACAAACAGTAAAAGTATGGGTATGTAAAATATTGACTGTTTCCATTTAATTCAATTCATTCATTCACTTAAGAATATTTAATGCTCATTATCTACCTACTAGGGCCACACACTGTTCTAGCACTGGGAATTTAGCAGTGAACAAAATGGGGAAGACCTCTCTCCTTACAGAAATTATATTATCATGAGGGGAGACAAATAAAGTATAAGTAAACCAATAAACAAGAAGATTCAAATAACATTGCTTAGAAAATAATAAAACAGAGAAATGTGATAGAGAGTGCCAAGGGGGTAGAGGTTGCCTCTTTAACTAGCTTAGGGTGTTCAGGGAAGGTCTCTCCCAGGCAGTGATTGAGCTGAGAAAGCAGTCAGGCAAGCAAAGAATTTTGGGGGAAAGAGTATTTCAGAGAGTGGGGAGGCTAAGTGCAAAAGGCCCTGAGATGAGAAAGAGCTTAGTACAACCAAGGAACAGAAAGGTAATATGGCCAGGCCCTAACTGGTTTGGCTCAATGTATAGAGCGTCGGCCTGGGGACTCAAGGGTCCCAGGTTCGAGTCCGGTCAAGGGCATGTACCTTGGTTGCAGGCACATACCCAGTAGGGAGTGTGCAGGAGGCAGCTGATCGATGTTTCTCTATCATCGATGTTTCTAACTCTCTATCCCTTTCCCTTCCTCTCTGTAAGAAATCAATAAAATATATTTTTTAAAAAAAAGGTAATATGGCCAGAATGACTGGAGCCTTGGAGCAGAGATTAGGTAGGAGCCAGATCATAAGGGTCTTATAGGTCAGCAAGGGGTTTGCACTATATTCTGATTATATTGGGGAGCCATTAAGGATTTTAAGCAGAGGAGTGCTACTATCTGAGTTATACTTTTTAAAGATGATTCTTGCTGCTGGGAGAAAGGACTATGAAGTGGGTATGGATGGATACAGAGAGACCTAGCAGTCCAAGTCAGAAATAATCATGTCTTAGACTAGAGCTATAATAGTGGAGATGACAAGAAGCAATTCAATTATTAAAATATTTTAGAACAGGACTTATTAATGGATTGGATGTGGGTTTGGGGAGGTGCCACCTACTGAGATAGAGAAGCTTATGGGGAAAGCAGATTTGAGAACGAAATCAAGAGTTTGCTGTTCAACTTGTTAAACCAGGTAGGATGCCTTTTTGTATAGCATTGACTTTTAGACTCAATAACACTTCACATTCCCCCAATAAATAATCAAAACCAACCAGTAGCCCGGCCAGTGTGGCTCAGTGGTTGAACATAGACCTATGAACCAAGAGATCATGGTTCGATTCCAAGGCACATGCCTGGGTTGTGGGCTCAATCCTAGTAGGGAGCATGCAGGAGGCAGCCAATCAATGATTCTCTCTCATCATTGATGTTTCTATCTCTCTCCCTCTCACTTCCTCTCTGAAGTCAATAAAAATATTAAAAAACAAAACAAAAACCAGTATGTGAGGAATCCAAAATGGAATATAAGCAGTAACAAACCTAACTATAAATAAAAGACCTTCTAAAGGGGGTCAGGAAGAAAATAACTAACCTAATTAACTTTGGAAAGCAATATTTTCACTGGATAGTAGAAAAAGAAAAAGAACTGTATACAGCCCTAACCGGTTTGGCTCAGTGGATAGAGCGTTGGCCTGCGACTGAAGGGTCCCAGGTTCAATTCCAGTCAAGGGCATGTACCTTGGTTGCGGGCACATCCCCAGTAGGGGGTGTGCAGGAGGCAGCTGATCAATGTTTCTCTCTCATCGATGTTTCTAACTCTCTATCCCTTTCCCTTCCTCTCTGTAAAAAATCAATAAAATATATTTTTAAAAAAACAAACAAACTGTATACAGCCCTGGACAGGTAGCTCAGTTGGTTAGAGTGTCATCCTGATACACCAAGGTTGCAGGTTCGATCCCCAGTGAGAACACATACAAAAATCGACCAATGAAAGCATAAATAAGTGAAACAACAAATCAATGTTTCTTTCTTTCTCTCTCCCCCACTTCCCTTCTCTAAAATCAATTTTTTAAATAAGAACTGTATACAAATACTGTGCTATTGTGAGTAAAAGTATTTCTCACAGGGGTATGGAATAGCAATTCTGTAACTATTTTATATGTACAAAGTTGACCCTTAAACAGTACAGAGGTTAGAGGTGCTGAGCTCCATGCAGTTGAAAATCTGTAACTTTTTTTTTTTTAACTGATTTCAGAGAGGAAGGGAGAGGGAAAAATAGATAGAAATATCAATGATGAGAGAGAATCACTGATCACTCGATCCCACTGGGGATCGAGCCCACAACCGGGGCATGTGTCCTGAGTGGGAATCAAACCTTGACCTCCTGGTTCATAAGTCGATGCTCAACCACTGAGGTACACCAGCTGGGCAAAAATGTTCAACTTCTGACTCCCCAAAAGAGTAACTACTACTAGCCTACTGCTAAACAGAAGACTCACCAATAACATAGTCAATTGACATATATTTTGTATGCTATATGTATTATATACAGTATTCTTACAATGAAGTCAGCTAGAAAAATGTTAAGAAAATCATAAGAAAAATAGGTTTACAGTACTGCACGTATTTATTTTTTAGAAATACGCATATAAGTGGACCAGCACAATTCAAACCCGTGTTGTTCAAGGGTCAACTGTACTAGGATTGAACAAATAAGTAAATTTAGTGTAGCTAATGAGAGCCAAATTTCTCACTGTTGGAGAAAGAAGTTACAATAATGGAAATAAGAATGAACCTTGTGGGGTTGGACTGGAATGAGAGGTATCACTATGAATTATGGTTTTCATATACACATACAGGTAAATAAAGAGAGAGGTATGTGTTACCAGTGCAGGTTAGGATTCATGCATTTATTTCCTAGCTCTATCTACTGAGAAGATCTAGGAGCAAAAACACCCTAAGATCAACATCACAGAAACCTAGTACCCAAGTCTTGGTTTATAAATATCCAATAAAAGGAACAAGGGCTCTTGGCAGAAGTGGCTCATTCCAGGGCTATAATGAGCCTGGAACATCTTATTCCAGAAAATAAGTGCTCAAAACATGTTGGAGGTATGTCAAAGTGCTACAGGGGCCAGCCAAAAGGAGCGTCCAATGATCAAAGCTGGAATGACTTGAGCAACAAAATAAATAATGATAGACTGAGTTAAAACTTATAGAATAAAATAAATATCCATGAATCTGTACTGATAATTGAATAAATATATAATTGGGGCAGGGATTGTGGGGGCGCTCTTCCACATGGAAGAAATCTAATTAATAAATTAGAAGGGCCCTAGCCGGTTGCTTAGTTGTTAGAGTGCCAGTCCTTGGACTGAAGGGTCTCGTGTTTGATTCCAGTCAAGGGCAGTACCTCAGTTGCAGGCTCCATCCCCGGCCCTGGTCAGGGCGCATGTGGGAGGCAACCAATCGATGTGTCTCTCTCACATAGATGTTTCTCTCTCTGTGTCTCTCCCCCTCTCTTCCACTCTCTTTAAAAATCAATAGAAAAATATTCTTGGGTGAGTATTAATAAAACACAAAAAATAAATTAGAAGGAATGAGGGAAACATAAAGTCACCATTAGGTAAACACCATAGTAATAACTATTGCAGGCCAGATCCACCAATAGAGACGCTAAAAGTACTAGGCAAAAGTTTGAACAGAAATAGGATAGTAGCATAGTCTCAAAATATTCAATAGTAACTTTGAGTAGAGAAACCTGGCAGACACAACCTTAACAAAGTGATCAAGGTTAACATCATGAGTAGTAAATCATCTTGACATCATGCACTCCTTGATATGAGGCACTGAAATGGACACATCACTTCTGTGGCATGTTGGCAAAAAAAGAAAAAAGGATAATCTCAATCTAATTATGAAAAATCATCAGACAAACCCAAACTGAGAGATATCCTATAAGATAACTAGCCAGTACTCATCAAAAGTGTCAAGGTCATGAAAACCAGAAAAGGCCATAACCGGTTTGGCTCAGTGGATAGAGCGTCGGCCTGCGGACTCAAGGATCCCAGAGTCGATTCTGGTCAAGGGCATGTACCTTGGTTGCGGGCACATCCCCAGTAGGGAGTGTGCAGGAGGCAGCTGATCGATGTCTCTCTCTCTCATCTATGTTTCTAACTCTCTATTCCTCTCCCTTCCTCTCTAAAAAAATCAATAAAATATATTAAAAAAAGAAAACCAGAAAAGGAAGAGGAAGTATCACAGATTAGGGGAGACTAAGGAGAGATAATAAATTCAATTGCAGGATCTTGGATCAAATCCTGGAGCAGAAAAGGATTTAAGAAAAATGGGTGAAATTCAAATAAGGTCTACAGTTTAATTAGTGGTGATGTTATGAAAGATTTTTGTCCTGCTTCACACTTTCTTTTTTTATATTTTCTAAATTTAAAATATATTACTTTTACAATAGACAAAATTATTGTTACCTTTTCCTTTCTATAAACTTTATTCAAAATTATGTCATAAAGAGTGGTCATAAAAGGATATGTAAGTGGCAACTTTACTTACTGCTCACTTTGTTTCCCACCCACACCTGCCACAGCTCTTGCTTTTAGAATTCTCCTTAGCACAACAGTATTCATTATATGAAAAAGGCACGGACACCATGGTTACTATGTGAAAAGGGCTCTTTAATCATTAGCTGTTAGTAATAGGCTCTGAAGCATTAGGGAAATAGGACTATGGGTGACATGCAAGAATCTCAAAATCATTATGCTGACCAAAGAAAGCCAGAATGAAAAAGAATACACATTACATGGTTCCATTTACATGAGAACAGACAAAACCAATTATGCTGAAAGAAATTATAACAATGCTTGCGGAGGATTAACTGGAAAGAGCACAAAGGTGCTTCCTGGGATGAGATGATAGAAATGTTCTGTATCTTGATCAGAGTGATAGTTGCATGGCATGTACATCTGTCAAAACTGATCAAACTATAAATCTTATTATGCATTTTATTCTAGATACATTATGCGTCCTTTTAAAAGAAAGAGTATTGATGGGGAGAAATATGTGGCACAAAAATTTCATTAGGTTAAAGTAGCCAGTAATCTAAGTCATAATTACTCATCCAAAAAAAAAAACACGTGAAAAATAATGGGTGTTTATTAAAAATAGCCTTAAGATATTCTGATACAGCCCTAGCCAGCTTGGCTCAGTGGATAGAGGGTCGGCCTGAGGACTCAAGGGTCCCAGGTTCGATTCCGGTTGAGGGCATGTACCTTGGTTGCGGGCACATACCAGTAGGGAGTGTGCAGGAGGCAGCTGATCGGTGTTTCTTTCTCATCGTTGTTTCTAACTCTCTATCCCTCTCCCTTCTTCTCTGTAAAAAAATCAATAAAATATATTTTTTTAAAAAAGATTCTGATACATGGTACAACACGGATGAACTTTGAAGAATTACCTTAAGTGAAATAAGCCAGTCACAAAAAGACAGATCCTATATAATTCCACTTATATGAGGTACCTAAAGTAGTTAAATTCATAGAGACAGAAAGTAAATGGTGATTTTGAGGGGTTGAGAGAGGAAGGAAGATGGTAGTGTGGGAAGAAAGTTCTAGAAATAGATAGTGGTGATGGTTGCACAATGTAAATGTACTTAATGCCATTAAACTGGACACTTGAAAATGGTTAAAGTGGTAAATTTTATGCTATATATATTTTATTACACAAAAAAAAGCAAAAAAATAAAATAAAATAACTCAAAAAACCCAAGATAAAACTCTGAAATCCATTACTCTGCTTATCTCGTTTAGGTGTAAAGACCTGTGGAGCACTGCCTTGGATGCATTCTTTGAAAAGAATCAACCATTCCTTTCTCAATCCTTCTGGGTATGAGCCAAAAGAAAACCGGCTCCGCACTTTTCTCTCATTTTATCTTACATCTTAGATCTACTAAGCTGTTAGGACAGAAGTCAGTGATGTTTGTGTCCTTCAGAGCAATGGTCCTTAATCACTTAGGAGTTTCTGAACAGTCACTGACTACAATTCTTTAATTCTTCATCCCGGTGTAATAAAGCTACTTCGTCTAGTTCATAAATTAGGTCCTCAGAGGTTTACCTTTGAGAGGAACAAAAAAAGTATGTAATTGAATTACAAGCAGAAGTAGGAACTCAAGGCTTACAGAAAAGTCAGACAGAACAGAAGTTTCAGCTCACCTGCCTTGGAAACCCCCCTGGGCCTTGCAGCTATCAGCACACTCAGCAGACCCAGGCTGCATCCATCTCCACCTACACATAATCAGAATGCACCAGCACTCCCCACAGGGCTTACCTCATGCTGGGAATGGCGTGGTAGCCCAATCGGAAGCGGAGTTTGCTGGGCCCAGCAGCATCTGCAATCACCTTTTCCCCCACAGCATGCATATGTTTGAGGAGCTCAAGATGTTCCCTGGTCACAGCCTTCAGACTGGAAATTGAGGCCCATGGTAAGACCAGCCAGTGGTGACGAGCCTTGGGGTATTTATCCTTAATCACCACCACCTGCTCATCTTTGTAAACCTAGAAGAGGGGCAAAGGAGAAGGAAACAGACATTTCTATGCATCTTCTGTGCCAGGTGCTATTATATTCATTAACTCACTTAATCCCACTACAATCTTCTGTAAAAGTTTTTAGTATCCCAATTTTGACAGATGAAAGCACAGAGACTCAGATAAGCTGAGTGTCTTATGCAAAGTCACAGTTACAAAGTAGGAACTCTAGGATTTCGACCCAACTTCAGTCTGTGTTTTAATTACCACACTACACAGAAGATGCACAGTATGAAGTACAGTAGTTGCTAAGGATCTGATGTGAGGTCCATCCAGGCATCAATTAAATGCTCCCTTCTCCACTCTACCACAGCAGACCATATGACATCTGCCCGTGTGTTCCAAGACGCCCTATCAGATCTGGCCCCTTGTCATCCCAGTAGATAATTTAAGAACTCAAAGACCCCTCCTAGGGTGATACTGGACTATTAATCCCAGGATAAGCCAGTAAACACAGTCATTATTATCTGATGCTCCCTTGAAAGGGACCACAGTAAGGTTAACTCAACTTCCCTTAATAGTATGCAGAAGTTTAAGAGGAACAAGGCAGAGGGGATATTCATTTGAAGAACTTAGTTTCTCTCCAAAGAATTTCAGGTGCTAACTTATTGGCAATGGGAAAAGCTACATGTTCTCACAAATAGCCCAATAAAACAAATCTCATTTGAAACACTGATCGCCTTTGATTTCATTTATAGTTATAAACTCTGCCGATTATTTCAATGCCAAAATTTTATTCTGACCTGCATTTTGGGATCCTGCATAGAAATCTTCAAGCCTTGACTCCAGTGGCCCAATGATTCCTAAAACAATAAAGAGCAATGAAAATCTCAAATGCCAATAATTAAATTTGGCATTAGTTAACACTGAATGTCAGCAAAATCCAACCAAACTTGGAAATACAGTTAATTTTTAAGAATTAAACTATATCCCCTTTATATCAATCTTTTGCCTTTGTAATCATAAGCCATCCCCATTTTCTCCCTATATCCAGAGCTACATGTCTAGACAGAGGCTGGAAATGCCAGAGTATGAACCACATCTTCTTTGTCCTCTCCCACTCCATCTAAACCTGACTAGGTCTCCACTTTGACATCAGGATGTGAATCACATGATCTATGAAAAGTGTTCCAATGCTAACCTTCTAGAAATACAAATGACTGACACACATTTTAGTAGCTCAGTGTTAAGTATATTCCGTTATCGCCCTACCTTCAAGTGGCTTACCTCAGGAATGCAAGAGAAAAGCACATAAAGGGACATTCACCCAAGTGACTGGTGACACAAACAAGTGACTCTTTCATCTTGGTTAATAACCCCTATCATGGTTAATAACCCCTCACGTGTGCCTGGCTTTAGAGTGTACACAACATTTAAGCCGTCATTATATCATTTAATCTCCACATCATCTATCAAGCAAAATACCCTCACCTTTTTGGTAGACTCATCTGTCCCCTTGTTTGGGGGCACAAAGCGTTGGCTAGGGTCACTCCCAGGTACCAGTCCTGTACTGAGCTCAGCTTCCTGGGCAGCATCCCTTTCTAAGGAATCGCTGTTGCCTGACCTCTTTCTCTTCCTGTGTGTTTCCAGGCCAGGGCTCTTTGCCTCTTCCTCAAACTCTACAATATATGGATAAAGTTCATTCACAATGTGGAGAACCTGGCCAGGCTGCAGCTTCACCTCTTGGTCCTTCCCAATTATGACTGAGTCAATGCTGCTGGGATTGACCCCTACCTATGAAATAATCAGAAGGTAATTACAAAAA
This sequence comes from Myotis brandtii, assembly GCF_000412655.1. NCBI lineage: Eukaryota > Metazoa > Chordata > Mammalia > Chiroptera > Vespertilionidae > Myotis > Myotis brandtii. The sequence goes on along the minus strand of NW_005354465.1, from coordinate 1,100,467 downwards.
AGCAACAATCCCATCACTAATATAGTCACTGTTATGTTAACCACTTACTATGTGCCAGGAACTATGCTTAATGTTCACTTATATTACTCCATCACTTCCACACATGACAGAGAAGACTTACTGGCTGGCACTGACACTCTAAAGTCAACAGCATAAGAAAATCGTCAAGTATAAAATGGAAATTCAAGTCACAAACAGACATACCTGCTTTACCTTGACATATCCTTTGTTACACTCTGCTTTCAACTGCACTGAAAGAGATTGAAAAAAGTCAAACCCAAATGCCATGAAGAACCAGGCACTTGCTCCTATTCTCTCTACAGGACAATGAAGCCTCATGAAGGCAACTTGACATGGGTTTCCTCAAAGGCCTATGAGCAAAACTGCCCATTATACAGGTGACTGGGGCTCCAAATCCTTCCATAAAATGTCCAACAGGTCATCATAAATTAAAATTTGATTTTCTTCACTCAGAGAATATTAGGGTGATGGGACTATCTGTTTATTCTCTGATATTTGTGGAATCAAACACTTAAAAATAAAAGAAGTCCAACAGTGTACATACTCCCTTAGCTACTGCTAATATCCCTAAGAGGCAGCTTCACTGCGTCCCCACAAGTCTCCCTATTCCAGAGCCCTTGGCCCACCTGGGATCACAGACTCTGCAATCAGGGAAGGGGACCCACTTCTCTTACAAGCTCTTCACTCAAGATTAAATCAGGCTCCCGCTATTACATAAAACTATCAGATGCCTTTACCAGAGAAAGGGGCAAATGATACATTCCTGAAAAACAGAAGTTCAGCTGGCCTTGGGTAGGAGTGGAGAGAATAGTCTAGAACAGCAGTTCTCAACCTGTGGGTTGCGACCCCTTTGGCGGTCGAACGACCCTTTCACAGGGGTCGCCTAAGACCATCCTGCATGTCAGATATTTACATTACGATTCATAACAGTAGCAACATTACAGTTATGAAGTAGCAACGAAAATACTTTTATGGTTGGGTCACAACATGAGAAACTGTATTTAAAGGGCCAGAGGTTGAGAACCACTGGTCTAGAAAGAGGAACAGTCAGAACAATCTGAGCATGTGTGGGAAGAAGTAACATTTATCACTCATGCTCAGGTAAGTGAGACAGGGAACAAAGAGGAGAGACACCACAGCTGCTCTCCAGAGAGGACAGGCAGAAGACAGGCGGACACACACCTATTGTGACCAGGGGGACAGAGAGTGAGAAGTAGCGTCTGCTTCTGTATCTTGGGCCTAGCCAGGTCAAGCATGATTTTTTTTCACCCATTTAGATTAACTCATGTGGCAAAACCAATAATCAGTGCTGCAACTCCAAGCCTCGGGAAACCCTGCTATGTGGAACGTACTGCATTGGGAGGCCTGGTAGCAATGAGCATGTCCAGAAGTTTACAGGCAAAAAAATGAGGTATATGGTAAGGCTTTTTCCTAAGGACTTTCATTTCATTAAATCCCAGGGATGATACTTCAAGAGCTAGATACTATCATTTTATAAAGATACCACCCTCTGGGAAAGACAGAGGTGGGGAGGTAGATGGGGGAGATTAACTGGGAAACTTATACGCATATATGCATAACCCATGGACACAGACAATGGTGTGGTGAATGCCTGGGAAGGGTGGGTGCTGGGTAGAGGGGGTCAGTGAGGAAAAAAACAAAGGGGACATCTGTAATACTTTCAACAATAAAGATAAATTTTTAAAATAAATTTAAAAAGCACCCTCTGTATGAGGCAATATGTAAAGGATGGAACCATCCCATCACTTCTCAGACACAGTTTCAGCCTGGAGATCCTAGAATTCAACTGTCTCACTCCCAACTCGGACCCTTCCTAGACAAAGCAGGGTACAGAACTCCACCACCGATAGTAACAGGAAGGACCCGTCTGTTCCCAACACTGAATAGTTACTGCTTTCGGAGGGTGGAATCAGGAGTGAATAGGGCCTGGTGTTGGCTAAAAGAGCCCTGTTCCTGAGTTTTGTTTATGGCAGACCAAAGGTTTTCCATCATGACCACCCAGAAAATGCGCACCTTTGGTTATCACTACTCTAAGGCTCTCCACATTCTTGTGACCAGTTAGTTACCTTGCTGTCGAGAACATTTCTTATCAGTGATCTTGGTCTCTGGGCCACGCCCAACCACCACTGCTTCCAAATGTGGAAGTTTGATTCGCTGGTGCCGATTGTCCTGTCTCACCAACCAGCACACCCGCATCATTACTCTGAGAGATAAAACAGAAGAGAATCATGGAAAAACTAGCACAAGTCCTCCAGGGCCACACCCCGGATACCACACATACCATATATCATCTGTTCATCTTGAGGCGAGTGACTTCACCTCCCTAGTCTCAATTTCCTCACATGTAAAATGTGATAATGACAGGATTCATAAGGCTGTTGTGAGAATTAACTAAGAAAATGTGGGTAAAGTATTCACCTCTGTGCCTGAATCATGCCAAGCAATCAAATATTTGTTATATTTATTGATATACTTTATGTGCTGGGCATTAGGCGACAGGTTGAGGATCAAAGAATGATTAAACATTGTCCCTATTCTTCTGGGGCCTGGAGTACAGTGGGACAGATAGACTCATATACCATTTATTAAAATATAATGTGATAAGCATTGTAAGAGGGAAGTAACCAAATACGGCATTAGCTCAGGCAAAGGAATGACTGACTCTTGCAGAGAGTATCAAAAAAGACTTTATGGCCAAAGCCGGTTTGGCTCAGTGGATGGAGCGTCGGCCTGCGGACTGAGGGGTCCCAGGTTCGATTCCGGTCAAGGGCATGTGCCTGGGTTGCGGGCACATCCC
>NW_005354465.1:1076762-1097429 GCF_000412655.1 Myotis brandtii | reverse complement strand
CCTGCGGACTGAAAGGTCCCGGGTTCGATTCCGGTCAAGGGCATGTACCTAGGTTGCGGGCACATCCCCAGTAGGAGATGTGCAGGAGGCAGCTGATCGATGTTTCTCTCTCATCGATGTTTCTGACTCTCTATCTCTCTCCTTTCCTCTCTGTAAAAAACCAATAAAAAATATATTAAAAAATAAAAAAGGTAAAAAAAAAAAAAAAGACTTTATGTATAATGGGTTTTAAAGGACCGAAAAGGAGTTTGCCTGGCAGAAAACTAAGAACATAAAAACAGAAGATATTCTTCAGTCTACAGGCACTTTTTGTGTATTTGAAGGTTTCCCTTCTTTAACTGTCATTAACATACTGATGTTAGAATGATGTTTTGCTGCCATCTGCCAGAAGACTGTCATAATAAATTGCAAACATGCAATTTCCAAAGTATGACTGCAGCACCTTTGTGCAATACACAACCTGCACAATAGTGGAGGTGCTGGCATTCTTTTGAAAAACAACCCTTAAGACCATGTAGAGTTTCAACAGAAGAAAAAGAGACAAGAAATTCTGCCTGAGCAAAGGCAGAACAAAGGGGATGGAGAGAAGAACAGCCAGAAGAAATCATGAAGATAGACTTAATTACTGACTGCATTTGGGGAATGACAAAGGAAGAAAGGGAGATAACCAGGATTCCTAATTTGGAAATATCCATTAACCAAAAGGAAGAATATACAAAGAGACATAATTTGGGGATAAGCAGTAGGTAAAGAAGAGATGATTTAAGATTAAAACACAATTAGATTAAGTTGCCTATGAAAGATCCAAGGGTCAAGGTGGGATGGATGGATACAGATGATAATTAAATCTCCTTGTATATAGACTGCATCACTGTCCATCCATTCAGAAAATTTGGAGGAAGGCTCTTTGGAGATCATTGTCCTGGGTTAGGCCTGGTCTTCAGCATACTTTTCTTCTATAGCCCCTGGTGTTCAGCATGCTTTTATCAAGTGCATACTATGTGCTAGGCATTTGCTAAATATCTTACTTATATCATCTCATTTAATCTTCACAACAACTCTCATTGCAAGGAAGCAAAAATTTAAGGCTTAGAGAAGATAAGTAATGTGTTCAAGTCATACAGCCAATGTGTGCCAGAGACAGGATTTGAATTAATTTCAAAGAACAGGCTCTTTTTTTAAAATATATTTTTTATTGATTTCAGAGAGGGAGAGAGATAGGTAGAAACATCAATGATGAGAGAGAATCACTGATCGGCTGCCTTATGAACACACCCTACTGGGGATCGAGCTCACAACCCGGGTATATGCCCTTGACCGGAATCAAACCAGGGACCCTTCCGTTCACAGGCCAACACTCTATCCACTGAGCCGAACCAGCTAGGGCTAAAGAACACATTCTTAATCTGCACCATATACCTTTTGTCTTCACTCATTTGATCATTCAGTCAAAATTACTGCATGCCCACTATGTTTCTTGTGCCAAACTAGTGCTGGGAATAAAGACATAATACATTTCACTTGCATTGTATGATACAGGTATAATACATCATACCTGCCGTCACAAAGATAGGGCACAAAGGTGAAGTTCCCAACCCAGAGTTGGAGAAAGGGGTCAAGAAAGGTTTCCTATAGGAGTTGAGCCTACAATGAGTCCTATATATATAAAAACCTGGTTAATTAGGTGAAAGGGAACAGCCTAACTGAGGAGAAGTGGAGGAAGAGCCTGGCTGGTGTGGCTTGGTGGTTGAGCTTCGACCTATGAACCAGGTCACAGTTTGATTCCTGGTCAGAGAACATGCCCAAGTTTCGGGTTCAATCCCCAGTAGGGGGCATACATGAGGCAGATCAAGGATTCTCTCTCATCATTGTTTCTATCTCTCTCTACCTTCCTCTCTGAAATCAATAAAAAGATATTAAAAAAAAAAAAAAAGAAGTAAAGAAAGAAATCTGGGAAAAGACTCCAATAAAAGTGAACAGCAAGGGCAAGTGCACAAAGGAACAGCACTGTACATATGAAGAAGCAGTTCAGTGTTGCTGCAACCCAAAGTATGAGGCAGAAAAGAGGCTGAAGATTCAAGCAGGTCCAAATGAAGCAGGGCCCTGGATGACTGGCTGAGAAGCTCATATTTTAGAAGTTCCAATGAATTTTGCAATTCAGTAAACAATAAGTATGTGCTGAATGAAAGAGCAAACAGATGAAAGAACAGAAAGCTCTTTAAAGATTATTAAGCAGGTCTTTGACACAGATTTGTTTTCAAAGATCATTTGGGGGAGGAGGTAGGTAGTGTGGACAAAAGATATGTGGAGAACAGAACTAGAGGCAGGGGAACCAGTTAGAAGCCCATTGTATTTCAGGTGAGAGATAATGAGGCCTGAAGTAGGACAATGGAGAGATAAAGTAGAGAGTACAGACTTGAGAAACATTTAGGGGGCAAAACCATTAGAATTTAGTGATGGGTGTGATAAAGTAAGTTCAGGGAAGATGCCGAGTTCAGTTTTGGGCCTCTGAATTTGAACTGCCCATGGGAGTTGCAGGCAGAGCTGTCCAGCAGGGTAGTCAGAAGTGAGGGTGAAACTCAGAAAAGAGTCTAATATGACAACTTTTATTTGAAAGCATGTAGGGAGTTAAAACCAAGCCAGTTGATGTGTTCACTCAGGCATTATGTACAGAATGAAAAGAACAGCCTGGCCAGCATGGCTCAAGTGGCTGAGTGTCGACCTATGAACCAGGGAGGTCATGGTTCGACTCCCGGTCAGGGCACATGCCTAGGTTGGGGGCTCGATCCCCAGTAGGGAGCGTGCAGTAGGCAGCCGATCAATGATTCTCTCTCATTACTTATGTTTCTATCTCTCTCCACCTCTCCTTTTCTCTCTGAAATCAATAAAAATATTTTTTAAAAAAAGTACAGCGGGCCAAAGTGGCAAGCATTGGAAATACCCAACATTTTGGGTGGAGGAAAAAAGACTATCCACAGGAGAAATGACTGGTGAGAGAGGAACATGGAGAAACAGCTAGAATATAAGCTCCTTAAGGAAAGGCACATTGTTTTGCTCATCTCTATATCACAATAAATGTTCACTGAATAAATCAACTGAGTGTATTATGGGAGTGAGCCCTAGCCAGTTTAGCATCAGCCTGTGGACTGAAGGGTCCCAGGTTCAATTCCAGTCAAGGGCATCTACCTAGGTTGCAAGCTCGATCCCTGGCCCTGGTCAGGACACATGTGGGAGGCAACCAATCAGTGTGTCTCTCTCACATCAAGGTTTCACTCTCTCTCTCTGTCCCCCTCTCTTCCACTCTCTCTTAAAAATCAATGGAGCCCTGACTGGTTTGGCTCAGTGGATATGGCGTCGGCCTGCGGGCTGAAGGGTCCCAGGTTCGATTCCGGTCAAGGGCATGTACCTTGGTTGCGGGCACATCCCCAGTGGGGGGTGTGCAGGAGGCAGCTGATCGATGTTTCTCTCTCATAGATGTTTCTAACTCTCTATCCCTCTCCCTTCCTCTCTGTAAAAAATCAATAAAATATATTTTAAAAAATCAATGGAAAAATATCCTCGGGTGAGGATTAACAAAAATAAAAATAAAAAAGGGAGTGAGAGGTATCAAGTCTCAAAAGCAGCAAGGGAATCAAGTGATGATTTTTAAATGACTATCTGGTTTGAGGAACAATCACTGGTGACCTTAGGGTAAGATTTCAGGGGAATAATAGGTCTGAAAGCAGACTGCAGAAGGGAATGGGAGTTGAGAAAATGGAGACAGAATTTAGAATACCCTTTAAAACAGTTTGGATAAGAAGGGGGAAGAGTCACTGGATGACAGCTAAAGGAAGATGATCACCAAGAACTTTTTTCTTTCTGGCTTGCATAGTGGAAGTGGGGATAAGAGATGGCCAGGGTCCTGAGAAACCTGGCCTTGTTTATACATGACTGGGACAGGGGCAGAAACGACAAATGAAAACAAGCTCTCATAGGTGAGAGTATAAAAGATCAGGAACACAGGTAAAGGGATTTGCTTTGATCAGAGGATACAGCTCATCCTCATCCTCTGAGACTTCAGATCAACATGAGTATAAATCTAAATGGTTTTGTAAACAGGAAAGCAAAGAGGAAGGGCACCTCTGATGACCTCAATTTTCTCCATAAAATAGTAGATAACAACAGAGTGAGGTGCTCGGGCACTTGGTGAACAGTTGGACAAAATCAGCATAGAATAGTGGGCAACATCCAGGCCTCTAAAGTCCAAATGCTGGAGTTCAAAACGTGGCGCCACAACCTCCTCACTGTGTGACTTGAGGTCAGTTATTTGACGTCAGCCTTTATTTCTTCGGCTGTAAAACAATATTAATAACTGCTCTACACTACACGGGCTAAATGAGTTAGTATGTAAAGATCAGTGTCTGGCCAAAAGTAAGCATTATCACTCTTGTTAATAGTACAGGCAGGATGAAAGCAGGAGCTCAGGACCATCGACAGCAGACCGTGCAGCTAACGTGAAAAGGCACCAATCTGCACTGTCTCCCCCCATGGAGAGGCCTGTCCCGTGTTCTAACGATCCCCAATACGTCAAATTCCCAGAAGGCCCCAAACCTGGGCCACATTATTCCCAATGAAATTAGACCCCCGCTGTGTGGAACGGCTATCGCTGGTCCGCGTGGGAACAGCCTTGCTTCTGGCCTTCCCACTGGCCTGTTGAGGACGCTGTGAAAGGCCCTCAAGCTCCTTTCAGGGAGCGTTTGCGAAGGAAACAATGTCCTACCTGACAGCCCACGGGCTGGACAGTGCCCACGCTCTAATAGTTGCTCTGCTTGTGTTGCGACCAAGCTAGGTAAGGGTGTCAGGGGCACAGGTGAACGGACGCCAAGTGGGGCGGAGACCAACGTGAGCGCCGCCAAACACGGTCCAAGGGGGCCGGAGGGAGCCGAGAGCCCCGGAGCACGAGGAAGGAGCAACGCCGGCCGAGAAAGAAGCCGTGAGAGCGTTTTTCAAGGCACGTCACTCAAAAACAGAAGCGAGCCGGCATGAGGTCCACGCCCACGGCTTCCATCACGGACAACACAGGAGGTAGGCCCAAACTGCCTTACCTCAAACAGCCGTGACAGATGAGTTCGCGGTACTCCTTTGACACGCTACTTCCGGCGCTGTGGGATGACGTCACCAGACAAACTGGCCAGCAACTATGTTGTCACCAGTGCCTGCCATCAGATTGGCTGAGTGTCTCGCCTAACGCCCGCCCCTATTGGTCCCTCAGAGGGGCGTGGTCCAAGCGTGGTTCCTGGGAGTTGCCCAGCTTCTCTCCTCCGGAGAGCCGCTCCCCGGCCACCGCCAGCGCCTGAACCGGGAGACGTCGGGCTGCTACCCCTGTGGCCGTTTCCAGGCAGCGTGCGCCTCTGGACACTCCCTTCATAAGGAGAAACTCACAACCTTTATTAAGGCTAAATATTCAAATAAAATGTTTTAAATTTTTCATGAGGAACTTGAGCATGTTTCTGTGAATATTACCTTTTTGACATTAGGTTTCATGATTAAATAGATATATAATTTCTGATTTAAATTTTTTTTCATTTTTTAAATTTTATTTAATTCTTCATTGTTGAAAGTATTACATGTCATTTTTTCCCCCCATTGACCTCTCCCAGTCTGTTCCTCCACCCCCCCTCCCCAGCACAGGTCCTCAACCCCCGCTATTGTCTGTGCCCACCTTCCCCTGCCTTCCCTCTGAGGTTTGAGCATCTGATAGATGCTTCTATGTCTCTGGATCTATTTTTGTTCATCAATTTATGTTGTTCATTATATTCCACAAATGAGTGAGATCATGTGATATGTATCTTTCTCCGAATGGCTTATTTCACTTAGCATAATGCTCTCCAGGTCCATCCATCCTTTTGCAAATGGTAGGAGTTCTTTTTTACAGGAACGTAGTATTCCATTGCATAGATGTGCCACAGTTTTTTTTTTTAACATTTTATTGATTTTTTTTTACAGAGAGGAAGGGAGAGGGACAGAGAGCTAGAAACATCGATGAGAGAGAAACATCAGTCAGCTGCCTCCTGCACACCCACCACTGGGGTTGTGCCTGCAACCAAGGTACATGCCCTTGACCGGAATCAAACCCGGGACCCTTCAGTCCGCAGGCCAGTGCTCTATCCACTGAGCCAAACCGGTCAGGGCCACAGGTTTTTAATCCACTCATCTGCTGATGGGCACTTAGGCTGTTTCCAAATCTTAGCTATTGTAAATTGTGCTGCTATGAACATAGAGATGCATATATTCTTTCTGATTGGTGTTTCTGATTTCTTGGGATATATTCCTAGAAGTGGGATTACTGGGTCAAATGGCAGTTCCATTTTTAATTTTTTGAGGAAACTTCATACTCTTTTCCACAGTGGCTGCACCAGTCTGCCTTCCCACCAGCAGTGTACAAGGGTTCCTTTTTTAAAAAAATATATTTTTATTGATTTCCAAAAGAAAGGGAGAGTGGAGAGATAGAAACATCAATGATGAGAATCATAGATTGGCTGCCTCCTGCACACCCCCTACTGGGAATCGAGCCCACAACCTGGGCATGTGCCCTTGACTGGAATCAAACCCAGGACTCTTCAGTCCGTAGGCCGACATTCTATCCACTGAGCCAAACCAGCTAGGGCCCTTTTTCTCCACATCCTCGCCAGCACTTGTCATTTGTTGATTTTGATGATAGCCATTCTGATTAAAAATTTTTAATAATCTTTTCAAATTCTTGATAGTCGTATCTATAATTGGTACACCAGTAGAGTTCCACATCATAGTGTAAACATGCTAATGTATCAACTATAACCTATAATTTAAAAGCTTCCATCTATAATTTACACATTATTGTTTTCAACTCCTGCTATTAGGGCTGGTTAATTTCTCCATAACCATAGCTGGTTAATCAACTATGTGTTGATTTCATAGCTTAACTCTCTCAAGATTCTAAATTTTTAAGAGTTTAGGAGATTGTCACTATAATCCCAAGTACTGGCATTTATACCATTGATGGTTCAAGTTAGACTTTATTTCAATTCAGTTCTTCTTATTTGTGTAAATCATGGATGTTGTGGTGGTCTCTCCTGAAAGTTCTTAAAAACATTAAAAAGAAAGTCACAGAAAGCCCTTCTAACTTATCCTGCCCTACCTCCCACCTCTCTTCATTCCCAGCCTTGTACCAGCAATAGTCTTCAAACTCCTTCTCCCCCGTACTGTAGTGAGATAAGTGAAAGATCTTTGCTAAGCCCTGGCCCAACTGCAATACTCTATTGTGTTCCTTGATGTTCATGCTACTTCCTCTGGAATGTTATTTTTTCCATAATTCACTCTGACCTCCTCCAATCCATTCACACTTCAGCTAGAGAAAATATTTCTTTTTTTATTATTATTAATATTGATTTGAGAGAGAGAGGAAGGGAGAGGGATAGAGAGATAAAAATGTCAATTGGCTGCCTCCTGCACGCCCCCTACTGGGGATCAAGCCTGCAACCTGGGCATGTACCCTGACCAGGAATTAAACCAGCGACCTCTTGATTCAGGGGTTGACGCTCAATCCATGAGCCACACTGTCTGGGCAAGACAATATTTCAAAACACAAATCTGACCATATCATTCCCCTGCTTAAATTCTTTCATGGGTTTCCACTCCTCATCCACTTAATACTAAACACATTTGTTTAGTCTTACTTTTAGAGAGGTCTTATCTATTTCTATGTATCACTCTCTCCTTGTCTATCCACATACCCAAACACAGGGGCTTTCTTTCAATTTCTTGAACCTATTCAGTCAAGGTTTTTGGATTGGAAGCCAGAAAACTACTCTAGCTAACTTTAAGATTGATGGGACTGCCCTTTGTACCATTCCCAAACTAAATGAATCCTGTACTATCCAGGCCCTCAACCTTACAATTACAGATAGTTAACAGTAACTCCCAGGGGGGCTTGGGTTCTTGGCATTATCAGCTCTTCCCATTAGTCTAGTAGGAGAGACATAGCTATAGGAGTCCATGTGGACACCTTCATTACACATTCTCCAGTGTTTTGGCCTCTAGCCAGATGAACTCACAAAAGTTCTAGCTCTCCATTGGTTGGTACATTTATTCATTCATTCAATAAGTGTTTTTGAGTACCTTCTACATGTCAGGCATTGTTTTAGGTGCTGGGGCTACCACAGTGAACAAAACAAAGTTCCCGCTTTCAAGGAGCTTACAATCTAGTGGGGAGAGGCAGACAATAAACAAAGAAATATACAGGTTATGTGGGGATAAATTCGATTTTAAAAAAAGCAAAGTAGAAAGTGATGTGGAGCCTGGGTTGGGCCGTCAGATGGGTGGAAAAGGGTGGCCACTGGGGCAGGATGGCAGCAGCAAAGCATGTGAGGGCACAGGAGGTGGCAATGCTATGCCTGCAGTGCTGAGTGCCAGCAGCACTATAGTCAACAAGGTGATCCTGAGCACCTTCCCATTCCCTGTGACCCTGTGGCTGTGCCATATCCTGATGCTGTCACAAGCCTCCCACTGCTGCTGCGTGCTTGGCATGTGTCTCCCCCGAACCCCAGCCACCCATCTTGTGAATCAGCAAAAGCACCTCCTGCCCATCAAGACAGGAGACCCTCCTATTCCTGGAAGATGCCAAAGCCAAGCATGGAGGAGGCTTTTTCAGACAAGACAACTTTGTCTTGCCAAAAGACAAACCACCTACTTTCCTTTATGAGGCAGATAGCAACTTCAAGCCCTGGATGGATTGAGATCTGCACAGGCCTCCATCAAAATCCATATTCTTAACCACTGTACTCCCTCTCCCAGTTTCCTATCCCAGGTCTGGCAGTGCCATTGCTGTTGAAACAAGAACAAGGTAAAGTTATACACCAGAAGACAAGCATCTTCATCATCATTGTGACTGCAGGTAGAAAGCTGCACATAGGGACCACGTTCCTACTCTGAAGCATCTTTACAATGTCAATGACAACAGGAAGATAACAGTCAGAACTGAGAGGTGGTGACACCCACCCGGAAGAAAAACCCTTACACCAAGCCCTACTCCCAAGCTTCTAACTCTGCCAACTAAAATGACTAAACCCTAACCTGCGAACTCAACTCAACCCCAGTTCCCCTACAGGACAGTAAAGAGCCCTGGGTCAGTAGCTGCTAGCTCAGCACTCAGTCTCTTGTAATGCCAGTGATACCATTACCTGTGACTGGGTCTTTCTGTTGCTCAGCAGAGACCCATGGCAAAAGGCCCACGGTGGCACCGTGACCCACCCTGCTTCAGCTCTGAAGGACAGCCTGGATGTGGGAGTCTGGGTCTAAGTCAATAGTACTCTCAAGGTGACCTGCAAACTGGTCTTCCAGTTTGATGAGTACAGTACTTTCTAGACCTAACACTTCCACTACCACCACCAACAACAACAACTATATGCACACATATACAAATATCCCTGGCCTCATTCCCATATTTGGGGAAGACATGAGAAATTTAATGTCAAAATATTGAAATGGCAGTTAAGCCAACAGTAGGAGAAACACTGCATAACTGTATTTATTGCTTGATAGCTACAAAAGGGGTGCAAAGTTGGGGAGCAGGATTTTAAGTCTTGGTAATTGGAAGACCTTTCTAGAGGGAGTCTTTGAACTGGTCTTCTTCAATCGACATTCACTCAGAAATACTTCTTGATACCTGCTATATGCCAGTAACTGTAGTCCAGGAGGTAAAAACATTGTGCAGCCATGATCACTGAGCCAGTCCTCTGCCTCAGAAGCATTGCTTTAACCCATGGACTCACTTTTTGGTGTGTAGCCATCAGGCTCTAAGAGGCATCCTTGTGAACTGGTCACCCTGTCAGGGATGCTGTCAAGGACACTGCCGCTCATATAACACAATGTTCTCTCTCTGAGTGTCCCTGGGAGACAGTCCAATCTGATCTCAGTTCCGGGAATAGTTTTACTTCTCCAGAGTAACGGGTTTGTTTTTTATCCATAGATATCATGAATTGTGGGACCAGTGAAACTGTCAGCTTAGAGACAAATTCATGGCCCAGCTGTAGCAAATGTGAAGGTCATCCCTATATTCATTTTTAGCTTTGCCTCCATTTTGTCTCTACCCATGTTTTTATTTCTTCATTCTCTGCAGTTCTTTTTTTTTCATTCTCTAATTCAGAGGTCCTCAAACTTTTTAAACAGGGGGCCAGTTCACTGTCCCTCAGACCGTTGGAGGGCTGGACTATAGTTTAAAAAAAAACTATGAACAAATTCCTATGCACACTGTACATATCTTATTTTGAAGTAAAAAAACAAAACGAGAACAAATACAATATTTGTATTTGCATGTGGCCCGCGGGCCGTAGTTTGAGGACCCCTGCTCTAATTTATGGCATCTTGGAGTGTATGTGAGTGAGTTTTGCTTTGGGGGGTTTTCTTGTACCTTTGGAAATGGCTATGAATCCTTTCTGGAAGAAGGTATCACCATCAGTGTTTATAATGTATATACCTATTTACATAAATACTAGGACAGAGATGTGTCCACAGGTCAATGTGAGCACTCTAAAGGGCTCATAAATCAGTCAAGAGCATTACAAGAGACTTTACATAGAGCTCATCACTTGAGTTTTTCTTTTGTTCTTTGTTTTATTGAGGATGTTTTAGAGTTTACTCACAATGCAACAATTGTTACACAAACTTAAGTTGTTACCAAGTGCAAGAAGATGCTAAAAATAATCTTGCAGAGTAAATTTTTATATCATATCATGGGTATATGGGACATCATAGAAACTGTTTACAATAAATTGAGGCTACAGTCCCAAGAGTTTCCTTTATCAATATTTTTTCTGACAAAAAGATTATGGGGCAAAACAATTCATACCTGCCCTAACCGGTTTGGCTCAGTGGATAGAGCGTCGGCCTGCGGACTGAAGGGTCCCAGGTTCGATTCTGGTCAAGGGCATGTACCTTGGTTGCAGGCACATTCCCAGTGGGGAGTGTGCAGGAGGCAGCTGAATCGATGTTTCTCTCTCATCGATGCTTCTAACTCTCTATCCCTCTCCCTTCCTCTCTGTAAAAAATCAATAAAATATATATTTTTTAAAAAACCAATTCATACCTGCAGAATTAAAATAATTATTTAGAAAATATATCTACACAAAATGTTATCAACTGGATTATTCAAATAAATGAGGACAAACAGGATTTAGGAATTTAAATTATCTAGATTAAAAGTCTCAGATTTGGAAGGGATATTAAAAATCATTTAGTTCAGCTGCATACCTGTGAGCAACGTTCTTCCTTAATTCTTCATCCCATCTTACAGAGTTTCCCTGGATTGCGTTGTGTTTCCCTGGTTGCCTATGTGAGAACATAGTGAGAGAAAGAACAGTTGCTGACATATAGTTTTAAGTGTGCCGGATCAGCAGATTATTTTTAAATATACTCAATTTAATCTTTTGTTTTCTCTTTTCTTAAGAAAGAGTTCTAGCAATATAAAAACTCCTATTGACAAACTGCATTGAGAGGACCTCAAGAAACAGGTCAGGATCTCATGAATGAAGCATTCCAAAATTTTTCAAAAACACAGCAATAAACATGTTTATTGCACATCCTCTCATTCTTCAATAATATGAAAAATTACAGCCATCTTCCTTCAGATGAAAGAAGAGGGGTGGCGAGAGAAAGAAAAAAAAAAAGAAGGAAGGGAGGGAGGGAAGGAGGAAGGGAGCTCGGAAAACAAGTTAAACCAGATATACCCCCATGACCTCTTTCAGCTACCTGCAAGGCCCGGCACTTTAAAGGAAATACTTGTATTCTTCTTTGCATTCGGGAAAATTGTTGACTTTTAACTTAGAATAACTAAATAGAATGCATTACTCTCTTCCTGTCCTTCCATTATAATTTTTTTTAACCTAAAAGCAAAACTATCTGAAAATTGCTCACCACTAAGAGGAAAGACCACTCTGAACTCAGCTATTAGTCACTCTGACGTTTCCCAAAGGAGGACAGCCCAGGCGGGCAGAAAAACCACCAGACAATAATGCCAGGCTGGATGTTCCATGAGGGTGAAACCAGCTCTTCTTTTCACAACTATATACCCAGAGCCTGGCTAAAAGTCTGGCACAATGCATATTCATTCATTTGTTCAATAAATGCCCCTGGTTCAGTTCCTACTCTGTACCAGGCAGTGTTCTACATGCCTGGGATACATCATAAAACAAAACAAAGATCCCTGCCCAAATGACATTTAAATTCTAGTGGGAAGGGGGTGTGGAGAGAAGAGACAATAGGTAAATATTGTGTTACGTCGTAAGTGTAGTGGAGGAAAAGGAGAGCAGGTGAAGGAGGACTGGCCGTGCTGAGCAGCAGCAGGTTGCAACTTGGAATAGGGTAGACATTGTAGACCTCACTGAGAAGGTAACATTTAAACAAAGACTTGAGGGAAGTGAGGTGCTCGATAAACATTTGTTGATTAAATAAATGAATCAGAGCAGTATTAAGGAGGCAGGAGAGTACAAGGCACATTCTGGGGATGGTGAGAAAACGAGTTTGCGAGGGGAGGAGATGATTCTGGGAAGGAGGTGAGGTGGGAAGCTCACTAAGAAAGGTCCTGGGTGCAAAACTAAAAAAGGTATGAATTTATAAAATTTAGAGTTTACAAACAACTTTCATTTATAGTCTCATTTAATTTTCACATCTCTAATAAGGTTATCTTCACCTCCATTTACCAATAAGGAAAGCATGCTCAGAGAAGCTGGGTAATTTTCCCAAGATCACACAGCCAACAAGAGGCAGAGGTAGAACTCAAATGTGAGCTTCGGACTTCTATCTTCAGGCTTTCCCTATCACCTCCCCCAAGAAAAAATACACAGGTAATGTAATCAAAAGAAAAAAGCATTATACAATATACTACTAAAATATGGAAATGCTCATATGTCAGTTATCAAAAAGCATAAAGATACAAGGTAAAACTAAAGTTTAATGTAATTTTTCAGTTATACAACCTGTAGAGGAACCAATTGATTGTGGATACTCAATAACAGTTTAAAAAGTAAACTAAGAGTCTATTTTGAGACACATGTAGTGTGGTATTGGCAACAGAAAATATGTGGTTGCAAATCTATTTCTATCATAAATGCCTTTCTTATTACTATAAACTTTTGAAACTTTTACTTTCAGATTGACTCTATTTCTCTTACAAATACAATAATACTTTGTGACTTGATTTCCATTTAAAAGTTATTTCTCAGTTATACAAGAAATACATGAATACTTTCTTTAAAAAATCAAAGTCTCAACCAATTATCCCCCTTCATCCTGGTCCTCAACCTCAGAATAAGTGAGCAGCACTATCATTTTGGAAAGTATACCCCAGCTCTTTTTCTATGGCTACTTACATATCCAAGTGCTTCCTGAATATCTACACTTGGATGTTAATGTTTAAAACTGAACTCATCATTCTCCCCTCAAGGCCAATCTGGTCCTCTTTGATTTCCTGGGCCAGTGAATGGCCTCCCCCAATCAGAAACTTTACATTCCTTATTTTATCGGCCCACTCACTCATCACAACTAATCATCAATCAATTCCTATAGATTTACCTCTTTAATATACTGTGTAACCACCCTCCATTCTCCATTCCCACTTCCACTGCTTTAATATTGGCCCTCTTCACCTCCTACTTCTACTACTGCAGGGCCAACTTCATGGACATGTGACCTGTACACTCACACAGGTCTCATGCTTAGAAGGGCCTCCTGTTTGGTATAATGCTCTGCTGTCAGTGTGTTGGAATTCTTATTAATCCTCACCCGAGGATATTGTTTTTCCCCATTGATTTTAGAGAGAGTGGAAGGGAGGGGGAGACAGAGAGAGAAACATCGATGTGCGGGAGACCCATCAATTGATTGCCTCCTGCACATGCCCGGACCAGGACCGGGGATCGAGCCTGCAACCGAGGTACATACCCTTGACCAGAATTGAACTCGAGACCCTTCTGTCCAAGGACTGATGCTCTAACACCTAAGCAAAACCCACTACAGCTGGAATTCTTAATGATTTCTGAACAAGGGGCACTGTTTTCATTTTGCACTGCCTCACAAAATATAAAAACAGTCCTATACTACTGTAACATCTGAACTGTACCCACTTTCCCAGGAAGGCCCTACTGTAACCCACTCTTCATAACTCTATAGAGAATTAAAGAGAAGGTATTATATTAAAATTGGATCGAGCAATACTGAGCACAGAGATCTGCCCAATTCAAGACTGAGAGTTCTAAGGTATAACTTTAAATTGAAAGGAGGAATTAAATTTCCATATAACGAGTCTAACCACATTATCTATGGACAATTTTGCATAATAAGTACTTAGGGAAGATGGCCAAAGTAAATACAACCCTCTGTAAAGCCAGATGGTGCAGGCAAAGACCACAGGCTTTGTATTCAGAAGGACTGGGTTCAAATTCCAATTTGACTACTTACTGTGCTACTTTGAGCAAGTTACTCAAATTCTCTAATTTTTATTTTCCTATTGATAAAATAGAAAAAAATATCTGGCAGAACTTTTGTGAGACAAAATAATAGGGACCCAGTTCAGTTCAGCAAATACTACTCTGTGCCTTCAAGCCTATGACATCAAGATAAGTAAGACTTCCTTCTAAAGGGTATAGTATGGAAAAGCAGAGAGCAGAGGAATAACTTCACAATGGAGAAACTTGACAAACACTACCTCAGCCAGGTGGGTGATCAAGGTCAACATCGATAGTAATTAGTTATGTTCATAGCATGTAGCTGGGATACATGATGAAACTAGCACTTTACCTCTGTAATGTTCCTCCCTAAAACCCGTAAACCCACTCAAACCATGAGAAAAATACACTAGATAACCCAAACTGAAGGGCAGTCTACAAAACACCTGGCCAGCACTCCTTAAAACTGCCAAGGTCATCAAAAACAAGGCAAATCTAAGAAATTGTCACAGTCAAGAGGAGCCTAAGGAGACATGACGACTAAAAGTAATGTGATATCCTGCCCTGGCCAGCCGGCTCGGTTGCTTGGAGCATCATCCTGTATACCAAAAGGTTTTGGATTTGATTTCTGGTCCCTGGATTGCGGGTTTGATCCCAATAAATGTTTCTGTCTTACATCCATGATTCATTCTCTCTCCCTCCCCCCCTTCCCCTCTCTAAACACATCCTCTGGTAAGGATTAAAAGAAAAAAGATAAAAGTAATGTGATATCCTGGATAGGGTCCAGGGACAGAAAAGAGACAATAAGTAAAAACTAAGGAAATTCAAATAAAGAACGGGCTCTAGTTATTAATAATGTATCAAAATTGGTTGCTTAGTAGTGACAACTGTATCACTTTAACACAAGATGCTGATAATACAGAAAACTGGGTGCCAGATATATGGGAATTCTCTGTACTATCCTTGCAACATTTCTGTAAATCTAAAACTACTCTAAAATTAAAAGTTTAATTTAAAAATAACAATTGGGGGTTGGAAGGAAGGAGAACAGCTCATAGAGAAGACTGAAACCTTGGGCATTCACAGTGATAAGAGGAGTACCAGCACAAACTGGTGACACTAAAAACAATTTCCAGCCCTACTAGGCCTCACAGTCAATTAAAACCTAAATGCTGCAAGAAATTTAATTTATACAAGCATAAAAATAGCATTTTGACTACAATTTACTTCCCATTTTGTATTTGCCAATAAAATGTTTTTCTTTTTTAAATTAAAGAAAAAAGGATAGCAGTAATTCTACATATTCAAAACTGGATTCATCTTGCCCCCTTTTCCAATTCTGCCCCCACCACAGCCTCCTCTTCCTCCTCTTTCTAGGTCAGTGATGGCGAACCTATGACACGCGTGTCTGAGGTGACACGCGAACTCATTTTTTTGGTTGATTTTTCTTTGTTAAATGGCATTTAAATATATAAAGCAAATACCAAAAATATACATCTTTGTTTTACTATGGCTGCAAATATCAAAAAATTTCTACATGTGACACGGCACCAGAGTTAAGTTAGGGTTTTTCAAAATGCCGACAGGCCGAGCTCAAAAGGTTCGCCATCACTATTCTAGGTTGTCCGTCTCAGGAAGGGCATCTGCAACTATCCTACT
The DNA here is from genome assembly GCF_000412655.1 of Myotis brandtii. Classification (NCBI taxonomy): domain Eukaryota; kingdom Metazoa; phylum Chordata; class Mammalia; order Chiroptera; family Vespertilionidae; genus Myotis; species Myotis brandtii. Next base: position 1,081,317 of record NW_005354465.1, on the reverse strand, counting down.
GCTCAGTCCAGAAAGGGGGATGTCAGTGATGACGCCCTTTCCCTCATCTCTGCATCCAGTCACCAAGACCTGAAGACTTCACCTTTGTATTTATACTTCCCTCCCTTTCCATTTCTCCTGTTTTGGCCTTATCACTTACTAATCTCATCCTCATCATAAAAGATTTCTAAGAATCCATCCTTCACATTAGCACCCAAATGACTGTTCTAAAAAGTACATGTGATCAAATCATCTGTAAAATAGAGTTGTAAGGATTAAAATATGACACTTGTAGAGTTTAGCGCAGTGCCTGATAGGAGCTAAAAAAAAAAAAAAATCAGCTGTTAGAGGTTATATCACCCCATCCTTAAAGTCTTCCAGTATCTCTTAAGAGCTCTCAAGGTAAAATTCAAACTAATAACATAATGTTCAAGCCCTTATGACTTGGCTCCGGCCATGCCTCCAGCCATCTCCAGCTATCTGCATGGACATCTGTGACCTGGTCACATGGTTACTGAGAGTGCACCAAGCACAGGCACTGAAATAAAATACAATGGTAAGAAAAGAGGCCATTTGTGAAAGCAATGCGAAGACAATGCCTAGTGACATCTTTAAGAAGAAATAAGCAGGACCTAAATTTTTAAAAAGCATAAACACAATAAAGAAAGTGAACACACAGTTATATGCACTATATACCTTTTTCATGGGTAGGAAGATTCAATACCATAAGCATTTTTATTCTCCCCAAACTGACTGATATATAAAAGCACTATAATCACAATCAAAATGACAGTGGGAATGGGGGAAATCTTCTAGAAATATCCTTACATTTACCTGAAAGAATAAAAATCCTAGAAAGTGCCAGGAAAATTGTAATAAGGAGGAGCAATAAGGGGAACTACCAGAAATTAAAATGTATTTTTGTGGGAGTTTAGTATACAATAAAAGTGGCATTTCACATTAGTCATGAAAAAAAAATAAAGTACTAAAATAGTGTTAGATAAACTAGCCCTCCATTTGGACAAAAATAAATCTCAATTACTTAAAAATAATCCTCAGCCCTTACACCAAAATAAATTTCAGGTGAATTAAAATTTTTAATGTAAAAAATGGAACCATAAAAGTACTAGAGAAAAACCTGGGAGAATATATTTATAATGGATTTGTGAAGGCTTTCTATGTGTAACAAATAAAGTTAAAGGAGAAGGGGAAAAGAAGGGAGAAGGAACGCAAAAGCCAAAAAGAAAGTGTTGCAACTTATCTAACCTACTCATTGCATAGCTAAGCTGGATAGAGCATTGTTCCAATACCTGAAGATTTCAGGTTCAATCAAGAATCAAGGGGGGAAAAAAGAATCAAGGGCACATATAAGAATCAACCAATGAATCATAACTAAGTGGAACAACAAATAGATGTTTCTCTTCCTCTCTCTCTCTCTCTCTCTCTCTCTCAAAACCAATAAATTTAAAAAAAAGAAAATTTAGCCCTGGTGGGGTAGCTCAGTTAGTAAGAGCATTATCCTGATATGCCAAGGTTGTGAGTTTAATTCCCCGGTCAGGGCACATACAAGAAGCAACCAATAAATCAATTAAAAATTTTTTTTAAATGTATCTACATAAAAATTAAAACCTTCATATGGCATACACACACACACACACACACACACGTATTTATATATGCACACACACTATCCCTAATATAAAGGTGCTATTATATCACATTAAAATAGTGGAGTTACACTACAGAAAAATGATCAAATAACAAGAAGGACCATTGACAGACGAAGAGTTGATAAATACTATTTAGAAGATGCTTAACCACACTATTAAAGAAATTCAAATTGAAACAATAGATACCACTTTTTAATCTCCATGGTTAGCAAAGACTAAAAAAAGATAAAATCCCCCATATTGGCAAGGCCCACTCACACTGCTGGCAGCAATACAAACTGTTATAGAAAATTATTTATTACAATTTAAAATCTGCATTTACGTTGGCTCAACTATTTCAATTCTAGATGTCTGTCTTACAGAAATACTTGCATTAATGCCCAAAGATGGATTTGAGAACTTCTCAACAATAAATGATATTTGTTATTTAACACTGTTTGTAAAACATCGGCAATTGTCAAAATGTTCATCAATAGGACAATGGTTAAATTATAGTGCCTGCATCCTACATTCTATGAAGTCGTTAAAAATAGGGTAGGTTTATTTATCCGAACATGATAAGATGACAATAAATTAAAAGGGCAAGGAACAAGCAACATGTATATGATCCCATTTCTTAAAAAAAAAAAAAAATCACGTAATTATTGTTACTCTTTTTCTGTTTTATGTAAATAAGAATGCGCCTTAAAAATGTTAAGCCAGAATACTCATCAGTACATATTTTCAGCATCATTGACATAAATTTCTATGAAGAAAAAAATGACAAACAGAGCATATGATGTTTTTTAATGTTCGAATAAGTGCTACATTCAAATGGGTTAAATATTCCAAAGTCACGAAAGGTTATTTGGTAATACTGTATGCCTTCCTCCCATCTGCCTCTCTCCAATACCCAGCTCTCTCCCACAGGCAACCATATTACAAGTTTTGGGGTATCCTTATGAAATATTTTATGCACATACAAGCAAATAAGTAGTTTTCCTTTTTTAAAAAATCAACTTGTATACCCCTTATCTTTATTCTTAATAAAGAATTAAGCTCACTTAGTGAGCTTGCAGATTTTTAAAGTATTTTCAATATCGTATTTCATGGCCTTATGTTGATGGTCTCAAGAAGGCATCTTCATGTTTGTATCATACCTCCATCTTTCTAAAAGCTCTGGGAATTTCAATTGGGTCCCTCAGGCAAAAAGAAACACTAAGCATGGTTATATTTAAGAAACACGAGGCATGGTAATATGCATTGTGGAAACTCTTGAAGTGTTTTGCTTAACCAGTGTTAGATTCACTAACGTTTTAAAGCCAAGTATGGACTTTAGAACGATAATGCCTACATAACACATGAACAGTGTTTAGTTCTTTTCTCTTAACTGTTCATGCTTTCACAACTGCTGGTCTCTCGACCTGGGATATTTATTTAGATGGTGCAGATTTTCCCTACTGAGCACCTCAATATACTCTTTCTTGTTGGGGTATATTCCTCAACTTCTTCTTCTTTATATGGTGAACTCCTTGAGGACAGGGGCCATGACTTGCGTGATTTTTATATTACCAAACCCTAGTGCCCTTCCAGGAAGTATCAGACTTTCAGTAACTGATCAGAAGAAGAAGAAAAAAAAACAACTTAATACCAAGGGTAGTATTTGAGAAGGTAACATGTAAGACTGGGAAAATTAGGTGTTTGTCAGCCAGAGTACAGCACAGAGAGGTGAAAACGTGCATTTGGGAAACTGAAAATAGTTCGGTGCAACTGGTGCACACAATTTAAGAGATAAGGCTGAAGAGATACACATGGGGGTGCCTCCAGGGTAAAGTTCAGAATCCTTAGTTTAGCAAGATATACCCCAACTGGCTCTGAAGCCTCACCTCCTGCTATTTCAGATCCCTTAGGTCTGGCTATATCCAACTGCTTGCAATTTCCTAAAAACACCATATTCTTCCACACCTTCCCCTTGTCCTTTGTCCTTTACTGCGAAAGCTCTTCTTCCTTCAAAACTCAGCTCCACTACCACTTTTCTAGGGAAGCTTTCCCTGTTCCATCAGATTAATATACAGGGGCCTCTCTCTGTTAATCTCTGTATCGGGGTTCACTTACAGTTCGTTGATTTGTACAGCCGCCTACTAAAATCTAAGCCATGTGAACCGGCTTTTTTTTTCAATTTCAGTTTCCTTGGAGCCAGATAGTACTCCTGAGTTTGTTGTGTTAATGAATAAGAAAAAACGGCCCCCTTTTCCCAATATGCCCCCCTCCCAACATTTGAAAGCCCAGAGACTCACTTTGCAGACAGTAGATCCAGGTTCACAGACTGGTGGTACTTAAAACATCAAATAAAACAATCTGTCAGTCACTCTTGGTGCTACTCTGTGTCTCCCGCTAGCCAACCAAGTGAACACCCGGCCAGACAAGAGTTCACGGCCCTCCGTTTGCACAAAGACATTGCAAACGTTTCTGGTTTGGCGCTGGCCTGAGCCCAGCGTATAGGAGGCTGCAGCGCGTGTACAGGAGCCTGGACTTGCAAAGCGCTCTTCCAGCCTCGCAGTTTGCATGATCAGGTCAGGGGCTGCGTGTGACAAGGAACAAGATCCAAGGCCTGTGACACTGCCTTGGGGCCCAGGCCCATCCTGCTCAGCGCTGCTTGCTCAGCAGTTCCCAGAACCTCAGCGCTCAAGAACTAAGCCGGTAGGAGTCGCCGAAAGAGGCAAAGGAGGCGCCAGCGGGGAGGAAGCGCTGCAGGGCTTTGTTCTGCGAGGCGGAGTTGCCACGCTCCTGGGCAATCCCTGTCCCCGCCTGACCATCCCGACCTCTTGGACCGACCCGGTGGAAGAAACGGCTCCAGAAAGTTCCAGGAGCACTAGGAACCCAACCCCACAAGGCTGTTCGGCACAGGCCCCTCCAGCCCGAGCTCC